>NC_064818.1:55236784-55264093 GCF_023721935.1 Panthera uncia | reverse complement strand
AGCATCGGACAACGGACTTAGTTCATTTTTAATTCTCAGGATTAGAATGTTAAAGTATAATCCTTGTTGGTATTGACTTCTTCAAGATCCTAAAGATCTTTTTCTTAATAACTTTCTTTCTGGATTGTTTCTTTATTCCTGAAACTTATTTTCTTCTTATAAGCTAAAGATACAGAGGTACACTTCTGATTCTTTTACCTTACCCTATATATGTATAAACTATATACATAACTAGAGTTAGTGCAACTGTTTTCAAACCCACTTATATCAGTTTTTATTTATATTTTCACTACATAATTTAATAAAATTTAAACAACGAAATATGAGTGTCAAAAAGAAGAATTGTTGTGTCTATAAAAACTTAACTGAATGCTTTGGAAGACTAGAGAATGGTGAAGTCACTAAAAAAATCCAAGAACAATTACCAATTACGCTTGGGCAAACAGCTATAAAAGACAAACATTTTAACCTATTAGGAATATGCACTCAGATGACTCTAAAGGTACATTAAAGTTCTTGTTCTACTTCAGTTGATATATTATGAGATAACATTTAGGAACTCTTTTATCAATAGACCAATAACTTAAAAGAAATAAAAGGCTTTGGCACCACATCAAAGACTGGCAAGTGTTTATATGTGTTGTTAAAATAAACTAGTTGAGACATATAACAATCATTTTTTACCATTCTCCACTTGACTATTTCTATCTCAGTGGTCAGAATAACCTCAAATCAATAATTTAATTTATAGTGCTGCTGAATTGTTAGGGCCCTTGGTGCTTAGAAGAAGAAAATGCATATCCTTTCAGGAGAAATCCTCTTCTTCTACTGTAGACTCCAATTCCCATAAATAAAATTCCAGGGAAAAGAGTTGGCTCACAGTAAGAAAATTAACTAAGCCTCCAAAAAAGCCAAGGCACTACAAGTGAGAATTTGCAGAAGCAGAACTAAAAAGACATCGGGTAAAGGAATTACCAGACACAGACCACAGGTTTATGTTTAATATACTTGAAGAAATTTTTTTAAATCTTGAAAATATTTTAGAATAAAAGAAACTAAAAAATGACCATGCAGATTTTAAAGAGAAATGGATAATTTTGAAAAAAAGAAAAACATAAAATGAAATTTAAACATTCAATGGACAGAATTAACAGAAAATTAAACACAGCTAAAGAAAAAATTAGTGAACTGGAAATAAGAGCTAAAGAAACTACTTAGAATATAACAGAGACAAACATGGAAAACATAAAGGAGGTAACATGAGGATTAAATGAGAAGGTCGAATATATATTTTCTTGGCATCTTAGAGAAAGTAAAAGAGAGACTGGCACAGAGGCCATTATCTCTATCTGAAGAGATAATGTGGGTGTTCTCCAAAACCAATGAAAAATACTTACTGATTTAAGAAGCTCAAATAATCTCAAGAATTAAAAACAAAAAAAACAAAAGAACAAAAAAACCAACCCAACCAAACAAAAAAGCAAAGCCCCATCACACTACAACGCACAATACCAAAGACAAAGAGAAATCCCTACGAGCATCCAAAGAGAAAAGACAGATTACATTCAGAAGCAACAGTTGTGAACTTTTAGCTGGCTTCTTATTCTCCACAGAGAAAGACGGGAAACAGTAGAATAAATCTACATGTTTCTGAGAGAAAAATGACTGTCAACCTAAAATTCTACACCTAGCAAAAATGTCTGAAAATTGAAGTTGAAACAATGCCATTAAAAAACAACAAAAAATCCAACTGAGTTTGTTAACAGCAATTTGTTACTAAATTAAATACTAAGGAAATATGTTCCGTGCAGGAAGAAAAATATTTAAGATGGAAGATATACGAGATGCAAGACGTATAGATAAAGAACACAGAATGTGGATAAATCTGAATGCTAAATATATAAAATAGTAACATCAAATGGAGTTTAAAAATAAAATTAAGAGAATAGTCACAACAGCATATTAGTTGGGGGTGGCGAAAGGGAGGAAATAGAATTGGGAAATGGAGTTAAAAGCTCTTATCATGTTTGGAAAGAGTGTAAAAATATTAACTTTAGCCACTGATAGGTTAAGCATGCATTTTGTAATTTCTAAAGTAACCACCAAAGAATAGAAACAAAGTATCATTTCCAAACAAAACAGAATGAGAAAAAAATACCTCATCAATCCAAAAGAAGGCAAGAAAGAAGAAAAAAAGATGAAACATGTAAACACAAAAAAAGATGGCAGGCATACATCCAAATATATCAATAGTTATAATAAATATAAATGGACTAAATGCACCATGAAGATGTTCAGAAGTCATCACTGAGGACATTCTTAAATGCTAACATGGGGTCTAGAACGACTTTGGCATTTTTAAAGAACTCAGAAGACTGGCTTGATACAGAAGATTTCTAACCAACTTGATAAAGACAATAAACAAAACTGATGCTAAAGTAAACAACAAGTAATGCAAACTAAAGAGATGATTTTTCAGAAGACATTTTAAGAAAACTTCATCCCACCTTCCCAAACATGCCCAACCATTCGCAAGTACTTACTGATAACTGCAGAAAACCCGCAGGAGGTCTTCAGTACGAAATTCTTGGGGGAAGTCATAAATTTCTATGACATGTGGAAATTCACAATCACTGAGGTCAATATCAGAAACTTCATGGTTGTAATAATCAAATCTAGGTTCCTGGATGCTTTCTCTATTCTTCATATTCCCTGATAACTAGGGAAGAAGCAGCATATAAGTAGCTGTTACATCAAGCTAGAACATTATAAAATATACTATCATATATAAATACTCCTCCTTGTCTCCATATTCCAATTCTTTAACCTTTAGCACGGTCTCTGCACTAATGCTGTTCACGAATACAATAATGGCCAGGGGTCTATCATCCAGTTTATATTAATGTGTGGAATATTTTAAAACATGCTGAAATTCCAACAAAGATAGGCAATACATGAAGCTTCACTTGCATCTATCAACCAGAGTGTGAGAAAATGTAGAATGATTAATGTGGTGAGTTACAAATGGTACATCTTGGAAAACGAATTTCAGAAAATAGCTGAAGAGATGAATTAATAACATTTGTTTTATCTGGGCTTATTGATCAGGCTCATCTCATAGTTTCTTTTATGGAAGTGAACAAAACAAAACAGAAATTTTAAAAAATGAAAACATTTTGTTAGTCCACCTTTTGCTGAATGTAGCCTACAAAGGAAATTTGTTAAGACAAATGTTAAGTGGTAGAATTATAGGGTCTCTAGCACGATGAATTCCCACATAGCAGATTAGTACAAAAATTTAACAGTAATGGAAAATACTTAAAATTCTACTATCCCATAAGAAAACCGAAGGCTATTATCTACTGCACACCAGAGGCAGAAGGGAAGGGGGGAAAATGTAAAGTGGCAGCAAAGCTGTAACAGTCATTTTGTCATTCACCTGTTACAAAACCTAGTTGCTAGTACTGACCACCCAAAGCCTTCAGACCTGAGGGTGTCTTCTCTCTGTTAATCAAAAGTCCAACTAGATCCCTTCAAAGCCTTTCCTTCATTTATACTGCGCCTCACTGCCCATCAAATGAGGAAATGAGAACTTGCAATGCCAAGGACACCTCTCCTTTCCTTGCAGAAATGAAAAAAGACTCAAGAATTTTATTTGGGAGGGAGGAGAGACGGAAGGTGACTTAGGTAAAATCAACAAAAATATGTATTGTTGTGCCTCTAGTTCCTTTTCTCCATGAAGCTTTAGTTTCACTAAAAAAACAAAACAAAAAACAAAAAAACAAAAAAACTAGGAATAACAACAGCACCTATACCTCACAGATAGATGTGTGGATCAAATGAGATGATTTGTAAGTGCTCAGCACACTAAGCATAATACTTATATGATACCTAAGTATTCAATGAATTCAACCTACTTATGCAAATTTTAACTAAGTGCTGAATCTATTACACGATAAGCACCATGTTACTTCCACTCTGTTTAGGATACAGAAAGCAAGAAGAGAATATTCCTTCCACCATAACAATGAGAAAAAGATTAAGTAATCTATAAAATCATAACTATTCTTGAATTCACCAGACAGCTGAGTATGCAAGACAACCAAAAATACCCAGAAAGCCACAGAGTAACAAGTTCCTCCAAAGAAAAACAGGACACAGAAACCGTTTTGCCTCTGGCACAGCATGGAAAGAAGTGGGCACCAAGAAATCAGCTGAACTTAAAAATCTTCAAAGCCTAAAGTGGGCTGGTCTATCATTTTAAAATAACTCAGAGCCCCAGACACCAGGAAGGTCTGCAAACATTTCCAAGTCCATCCTTATGCCAGTGCCACCCTGTCTTGATTACTGTAGTTTTATAATAGGTCTTTGAAATCAGAAAGTTTGAGTGTTCCTATTTTGTCCTTCCTTTTCAAAATCATTTTGGCTATTCTGGGTCCCTTGGATTTCCATATAAATTTGAAGATCAGCTTGTCAATTTCTGCCAAAAGAAAGAAAAAAAAAAAGGACAGCTGGGATTTGTTGAATATGTAGGTCAATTTGAGAAGTACCTCAACAATATTAAGAAAAGATGAATATGGGATACTTTCCATTTATTCAGACCTTCCAACAGTGTTTTGTAGTTTTTGGAATACATGTCTTATATACTTCTTTTGTTAAATTTATTCTTAAATAGTATTTAAATGCAATTAAAAATGGAATTTTCTTAGTTTCATTTTTGGATTTCTGGCATTGACTTTTTGAGTTACTTAGCAAAAAACAAAATCACTGCATGGCTGTGCATTTATAAACTGGGGCTATATAATGCGTTGTGAGAGGTAAATAATGCATGACTACAAAACACCCAGGAATTATAAATTCTAAGAAATGATTACAAAGAGGAAGGAAAAGAGGCAAGATGGTCTAGCAGGAACATCTGATTATGGTCCTTTGCTCTAACCTAGTCAGCAAAATTGAACTATACACTTATATCCCATTTCTGAGGTAACTATTAACTGTTTTGGCTTCTGGGACTGGTTAAATGCAAAGTGTTAGTAATAGCAAAACATACGATTCTTATTCTGTATTTTGTAATAATAGATCTAAAGCCTACAAGTTATATACTCCTGACTAGTTTTTCCTATCAGACACCACTGTTATCAGGGATTCCTGACTTTGCCAAAGAGAAGGAAGAACTTAATTTCATTTCCCCATGGTACTGACACTGGTGAGATCTACTGGTAACACATATTTTGAGGGGGTATGGTGGTCGGTAGGAGGTCATAATGTTAACAGCACTTTCTTTCTTGAGTATCTCAGCAAAACAGGATAGGGAGACGTGACAGAGTACAAGAGAGAGGAATATGTTTCAACGAAGAAGGAAACGTCTAAGGGAGAACAATATGGAATGAAATGAGGATCAGAGCAAGACTGTGAAGGGAAGTGAGGGGATTAGACAAGGCGATATAGACAGCTTTAAGGAAAGGCTCTAAAATTTCATGCATGAATTATGTAGATACATCCGCAGAAGACCCACACTGTCCAACACAGTAGCTGCCAGCCACACGTAGCCACTGAGTGCTTGAAAACTGTGGCTACTCCAAACTGGATGGGTTTTACGTATAAAATATACATCAAATTTCAAAGACTTAATACAAAAAAGTAAAATATCCCATTAATAATTTCTTATATTGATGACGTGTTGACATGATATCCCTGATTAAAAACATATTATTAATTTCAACTCTTTCTTTTTACTTTTCTGCACGTGACTACTAGAAAATTTTTAATTATAGTAAGGTTCATATTTATAGCTTACGTCATATTTCTATTATAGACAAGTGAAACATTTACTCTAAGAGTCACGTGTACTGAAGCAATACCAACTATACTGTCAATGTGAAGCCTTCATATTGTAAAACCTGCATATATATTTTTTTCTTTTTGATGGCTATGTAAACTTTGATAGAGCAACAATAGAAAGAAGAGGTTTTGAATTTGATGCATTCTGATCTATTAGACCAACGGAGAGTTTGCAAACAGCTCAGAGCAAACAATTTTGAGTTATGAATCACAAACATTTTAGGATTTTTACCAGTGGTCTGTCTTGTTTATTTATAAAGCATAACATAAATCTGAGTTATTCCTTCATATGCATAACCAGCTTCCACAAAACCATTCAGCTAAATTAAAATTATCTTCCTCAAAGTGAGGGTTTTAAGACTCTTATTGCCTAGCAGTCCAGTCTTGAAAACAGGTCTATAAAATAGTACCTGACCGGCTATGACTTAGTTGCCCTGGTATCTATCTGTAGAGAAAAAGGGTGAGGAGAGTAGAAGGTCAATTAGGCATGGATCACTGAGCTTTTTATTTTTTGTTGTTTTTTGTTTGATCCTTGGTTCTTCAATATACAAAAAGAAAAACAAAAAGTTCTAAAGTCACAAGCCAACTACTTGTGACAAAAAAATAAAAATATGCTACGTTATTTTGGAATTCATATTTATATCTGTCAGATGAGCATGTCAGACAGGCTATTATCATCCTGATTACAAAGAGGGAGGACTGCATCACAGAGAGACTAAAGGATATCCCTAAGATTACAAATCAAATTACTGACAGAGTTTGAGTCATAACTCACGTCTCCTGACTGGTAGCATAGTATTCCTTCCATAACATGGTGAAAAGGTCTTACAGTGAACACAATCAGAAACAGTGTTGTATTCGTGTTCAGGATAATGAATTCTGTCTGATTAAGCATTTGTGGATATAAGCTATTCTGAGAAGAAGGAAGGGAAGGGTGAAAGGGAAAAGGAAGGAGTGAGGAAGGGAGGATCAATGACAAAGCTGAAAATTCAGGGTTGATTTTTCTTTTCTTTCTCTTTAAAAAGTAGATTTATTTATTTTGAGAGAGATAGGGACAGCACAAGTGGGGGAGGGTCAGAGAGAGAGGAGAAAGAGAATCCCAAGCAGGCTCCACACTCCCAGCACAGAGACTGACATGGGGCTTGAACCCAGGAAACTGTGAGATCGTGACCTGAGCTGAAACCCAGGCGCCCCCAGGGTGGATTTTTCTAGTGGTATATTCTAGATAGCATACAGAGCATAGATTAAACTTTCCAAAACACTGCTTTCATCATGCCATTCCTTTGATCAAAACTCTTCAGTGGCTGTACTTAAAGCTCCCATAATTTGGCCCCAACCTACCTGTGGTAGGCTGGATAATGTCCTCTCAAGGACATCCGTGTCCTAATTCCCTTAACTTGTGATTATGATACATGCCAAAGGAGAATTAAGGCAGCAGAGAGAATTAAGGTTGTTAATCAGATGACTTTAAATTAGGGAGATTATCTTGGATTATCTGGGTGGACCGAGTTATAATCACAGGGGTCCTTAAAAAGCAGGAAGAGCCCAGAGAAGAGACAGTGAGTCAGAGAGATGAGATATTAGAAAGACTCAACTGACCTTTGCTGGCTTTAAATGTGGGCCAAAGAATGTGGGCAGCCTCCAGAAGTTAAAAAAGGCAAGAGAACAGGTACTCCCCTATGGCCTCTGGAAAGGAATACAACCCTGCCAACACCTTAATTAATTAGCCCAGGGAGACCCACTTTGGACTTCCAACGTCCAGAACTGTAAGATAATAGATTTGTGTTGTTTTAAGATACTAGTTTGTGCTGGGGCACCTGAGTGGCTCAGTCGGTTAAGCGACCAACTCTTGATTTTGGCTCAGGTCATGATCTCAAGGTTTGGAATTTAGTTTGTGAGTTCGAGCCCAGTGAGGAGGAGCCTTATAAGATCCTCTGTCTCCCTCTCTCTGCCCCTCCTGTGCGCACACATGCACGTGCAAACTCTCTCTCTCAAAAGTACATAAATGTTAAAAAAAAGACACTAGTTTGTGGTAATTTATTACAGCAATAGTAAACTAATACACAATCTAATATGCTACATTCCAACCAAAGAGTAATACTCACTATGCCTAAACAGATCTTACTTCCTCCTGTCTATTGCTTTGGTCATATTATTTTGCAAGTGCTGGCTGACATGTGTTGGTCTGCATGTCTCAAAATATGACACCCTTCTCCAAGAACCTACTCAAATACCACCTCTTCTATGATTCCTCCCCTACACATCCGAAAGCATGTATAACCTGCCCCTTCCTCTACATTTCTACAGCATTTCTCTCCGCTGCACTACTTCTGTAATACTTGTTACATGACACTTTATGTTACAGCTGGACCTGCCTCTTCCTCCAAACTTACCCTGACCACCTAACTGCCCCTCCAACAAACATTTAATGAATGTTTAAACATACATTAGAAAAAGAACTTCAAATTCAATATGTAATAAAATTTTAAGATGAATAAAGTGTTATCAGAAGGTAGAAGAGAACTTTGCTAACTCTTCTTCACTGCCCAAGTAATTAAAACACGGACAAGGCAGACAAAGTTGCCATCAGTATAAGTGTGCAAAGGCACACAAGGAGTGTAGTATTCACCAAACAGTCCTGTGTGGGTACAATGAATAATGTCAGGACTTGGGGGGCGTGTTATGGGCTTAACTGTCTTGCCCAAATTCATATGTTAAAGTGCTAACAACTAGACCCTTAGAATAGGACTGTATTTGGAGATAAGGCTTTTAGAGGTTAACAAAGTTAAAGTAACGTCATTAGGGTGGGCTCTAAAATAAGTGGTGTCTTTGTAAGAGGGACAGTGGTCACAGACACAGAAGGAAGACCATGTGAAGACACAGGGACAAGAAGGCCAGCTACAGACCAAGGAGAGGCCTCAGAAGAAACTAACCCTGCTGACACCTTCATCTGTACCATTAACCCCTAGCATTGCACAGGTTATTACTATGCTACAGGTGGTTTAGGGCACTGGAGTATGGCAGCCTTGGCCAACTACTACACGGTATAAGGCTGGAGAGAAAGGCTGGAGTTCCAGTTGCCTCATCAACATCTGGATTCTATAGTCCAACTATAAGGGACATATCATATTTATCCTGATAGTCCCCTATTGCACATATTATCATGCACAAACTTGGCATTCAATAAGTATTTGTGGAACGAATAAAATGCACATGCCTCAAGTTAATTACTTTGTCCAAATGCATGATTAACAGGACTAACTCTATACAGAACCCTCACCAATAAGGAT
This sequence comes from Panthera uncia, assembly GCF_023721935.1. Classification (NCBI taxonomy): domain Eukaryota; kingdom Metazoa; phylum Chordata; class Mammalia; order Carnivora; family Felidae; genus Panthera; species Panthera uncia. The sequence goes on along the minus strand of NC_064818.1, from coordinate 55,254,962 downwards.
TTGATTTACGCAACATATATTTTTTAAAGGATTCTGGATGGCATTCTGAAATTTGAAAAAAAAATTGACACTCTTTTCTTTCCCTTTACCAATAAATTTTAATTTCTCTGCTTACATAAATTACGCAGAAAATCCAAATAAATAAATTATAGGGGCGCCTGGGTGGTGCAGTCGGTTAAGTGACCAACTTCAGCTCAAGTCATGATCTCACAGTTTGTGGGTTTGAGGGAACCCCTCATCAGGCTCTGTGCTGACAGCTGGGAGCCTGAAGCCTGCTTCAGACCCTGTGTCTCCTCTCTCTGCTCCTCTCTTGGCTCATGCTCTGTCTCTCAAAAATGAAGAAATATTAAAAAAAAAAAAAAAGAAAAGAAATAAAAAGAAATAAATGAAAATAAATTATAAAAGAAAAATTTCAAAACAGATCATCTCAACTTCTGATAGTGACAAATTCAGCACCGAAGTATGGGAACATTCTATATTTTTTACAGGCTATTTTCACATCCTAGAATGCCTGGTCTGTTTTGGGTCCTTCCTCTCCTTTAAGACCTAGCTTCAATCTTTATCTCCTCTTAAAGCTTTCCTTATTGACTCCAGTTTAGTGGTCTCTCCCTTCCCTATACTACTACGTTGTAACACTTGGCAGTTGGATACACAGTAAAAGCTTGGTTTGCGAGCATAATTTGTTCCGGAAACATGCTTATAATCCAAAGCACTTATATATCAAAGCAAATTTCAAGAACAAATGGCTTGATTGTGATCATGTGATGTTCGGCATCACATACTACTCGTACTGCAAGACATCGCTCGTTTTATCAAGTTAAAATTTATTAGAAATGTTTGCTCATCTTGTGGAACACTCACAGAACAAGTTACTCACAATCCAAGGTTTTACTATATACCACATTTCATCAATTCTAAGACACCTATTTTTTTCACTCTTTAACACTTCTGACATCAGGATGCATCTTATAATCATGCATACTGTAGAAAATGCTTGCCTGCATATGCAAAAGCATCAAAGTACCAGTACCAAAACCAGCAGAAAGGGTGGTCAGTAGTGTGGAAGAAAATCTGGATATAAGAAGTGCTCTAAATAAATGCAAACAAGGCTTAAGAATCCAGCAACAAGGGGCGCCTGGGTGGCTCAGTCGGTTAAGCGTCCGACTTCAGCTCAGGTCACGATCTCGCGGTCTGTGAGTTCGAGCCCCGCGTCGGGCTCTGGGCTGATGGCTCAGAGCCTGGAGGCTGCTTCGGATTCTGTGTCTCCCTCTCTCTCTGGCCCTCCTCCGTTCATGCTCTGTCTCTCTCTGTCTCAAAAATAAATAAACGTTAAAAAAAAAAATAAAAAAAAAAAAAAGAAAGAATCCAGCAACAATGATTTTTGCTTCTTTTATGTACTTTTAAGAAATGTTGCACCATCAAAGTTCTTGATGGCACAGAACATGATACAGGATGGAAAGGCGTCCTATCAATGACTGAATCAAGGAATCATTACAAAGAGTTGCACTATAAACATGAGTTTTAGGAAAACTTTAGCCAATTTCTTTCACCTACATTCTCTTTATGTAAGAAATGATATAGGATAAAAATTTGCATCTAATTAAGTCTAACAGAGTTCTTTGTAAAATAAAAATTCTAAAGGGTAAGGGTTCTGTGAAAGTTTAGTGATACATAAAATGATGACGTATTTCACAATCGATGCCTTTTTCAAATCAATGAAGAGAGACAGTGCAAGTGGGGGAGAGGGAGAGAGAGAATCCCAAGTAGTGCTGTCAGCGCAGAGCGTGACAAGGGGCTCGAATCTACCAACTGTGAGATCATGACCTGAGCTGAAGTCCAGAGTTAGATGCCTAACCGACTGAGCCACCCAGGTGCCTTTAGAATTGACTGCATGGATTAATTCTGTAAATAATGTAATCACGTTATACAACCAACTTGTGGTAAAGTCTTTGTTGTCCTTGTCCCTGTAACTTGATACCCCATATTTAAATTTGTTACAGATATAACTATAGTTTAAGGTGGTTTATTGTGTTTAATTAAAAGTACCCACAGCTCTGTGCTGAGAGTGTGGAGCCTGCTTGGGATTCTCTCTCTCTCTCCCTCTCTGCCCCTCCCCCACTTACTCTCTTAAAATAAATAAAAAAACTTAAAAAAAAAAAAAAAGAATTAATCCACATAGTCAATTCTCAATTACATAGGTTAGGTTATTCAAGTTCTTTGTTTTTGTTTTTCTCTTCCACTTATATCTTGTGGCTACTTAACTGCTTCTAATTCACTTTCTGTTGAACAAAATCAATTTAAAATGTCATTATTTACTATAAACCTTGATAAATTAAAAGATTTGGCTGGAGAATAGGCTTAAGCTATAAACAAAAAGTAAGATTTTGAATTATCTGGATCTAATTCTATTTAAGGTATTCTAGGATCACAGAAAACAGAGTAATAGCCAAGAAATTTTTCATGGTGCTCTATAGTACTATGAATAAACCAAAAGCTAGAATTAAAATGTTTTACTCATCTGACTTATCTTTGGAAAACAGGGAAATAACACTATTTATTCAAAAAAATAAAAAGTATTTCAAGTTTTTTCAAATTTCTCATGACCCAAGTTCAAAAACGTCCATGAGGAGTTTCCTAAAAAGATACTACCATTATAGTATTATAGCATAAATATTTATATGCTATGCTGTATAAATTACAGCTTCTAGCCCTCTTTTATACTATTTTGGGCTTGAGTTCTTTTCAATAGAAGGATAAATTTAGACTTTTAAACTCTAACATTTTACACAGTAAGTATAAGAATAGATAATGTCTCCGATGAAATTCCATACCCGCAAATAAGACTTCTAATGTATCTAGGCTGTGCCCCTACTGACTTACCAAGAAACCAAAGCCATAAAGGCAAACTTTGGCTTCATTAAATTTCTAACAAGAATGGCTCAAATGTCCTCCCCATCTAAGGTGCCATCTAAAGACTTCTCTAGAATAGGTGTTAAGTAATATCTCAATACCTCTGATTATCATCGGTGGGAGAAAGCCATGTCCATAGCTTTGGATTAAGGCATAATTAAAGAGAAGAAAGGGAGGAAGTGAACAAGGAAGCAGAAAAGGAAAAGGGCAAAAGGAAATAAGAAAAAAGCTACCGTAATGAGACATGTATAGTGCCCTAGCAATTGGTTCAGATGATCGTTTACTGACCTCAGGGCCAGAGGGTAAATCTGAGAACTCTAGTTCCCTACCACAGATGGTGATGTAGGACATAGGAATATATGGGCAGAAACCAAGTGAACATCCTGAACCAATATGGGCCTGGTTCCTGTTCTGATAGTACAGAGGTTAACATGGCAGACTGATGTTGGAGCTCTTAAGAAGACGCTATACAGTCCCCTGAAAACATTAAATTTATAGTCAAGGGAAACACTGAGAAGGTAGGGAGACATCTGTATCTCCTCCTTTTCCCAGCATCACTGAAATGACTAGATTGAGAGATGTCACTGATGAACTAGAATAATCTAAGACCAGACTACCCAGGAATAGGAAACTGCTAGAGGTTTGAACCTTCCCAAACTACCTGTGACAGCTAACCTCAGTGACAATGGCTGTCCACAAGACCCAGGAAAAATTGTAAAATAGATAAAGTTAGCATTTATTGCCATTCCACTTGTTGTTTGATTTCTCTAGTCCCTGACCTACTTTTCCTTATGTTCCCTTTAGCTACCTAAGATCCTACATCATACCCATACCAATTCTCCCAAATAAAATGTTTTCTTTGCTTATTACTTTAGAGAGTATTAGTCCTGGCTTATCTGTCCCTACCAGGTAATACATATGTACTTCTGACCTTCAAACTTCAGACTCAGAACCACTGCTTTAAGAAATGAGTCAGTCTTGTTCTGGGCAGGCAATATAATAGTATGACCCATCATCTGAAGGATCAGAAGCACAGTGTTTGTGCATTAAGCCTAGTATCCAGTATGCCTGGGCATCCTCTTGGCTTTTCCTCAACAATCTCAGTTTTTGGTCAATTCATACAAAAGATCTTCTGCACAGGTTGCTGACTAGCACTTAAATTCCCTCTGTCCCAAATCTAGGCATTATTGCAAATTTATACCTCCCTACACCCCAACCCCAAATTCATAACAAAACAGTCTGAATTTAAATATATTTTGACTGCTGGCTACTCACTTCAGCAGCCAGGCCTATAGATGGGTCCCTTTTTTCCTCTAGCACTCCTTCCCAAAGCCCAGCAACAGAGTATCTAGCATGCCTTACAAGCAATTTTTGATACAAATGATTATATTAAATCAAAGCATAGATGAGTTTAATTCTCCTAAAAGTATGTTTCTATCCTTAACCAAACTTTTAACACAAATAAATTTTCAATTTTGGAATACAGTTATTAAGTGTTTCTTTTCACTCTAGTTCTCTTTGCCAACCCTACCATTTCCCCTCCCTGCTATCGTCGCTCAACAGGGAATGAACTAAATGGAACAAACATTAGGAGGAGTCGTATCACTATTCCTACCCCATCTGCCCCAACTATACCCCACATATGGCATCTCATGGAGCTCACTAACATGAAAGCACTGCCAAGGACAGAGTAGGGCACACCAGGAATCTCTGAAGCTTCAGACAAGAATCCCTCCTTGTACTGACAACAGAGGCCTAGAACCGTTTACCTCTCATTAGTTTTGAAAAAGCATCGGGAATTAAAATGCTGTTGATGTGAATGCAGATTCAGAGGAAAAAAATACTATGCAACAAACCCAATGGAGCTCAGAAGGGAGATTTTTCATTTTAGGAGTTGTTTGGTTTAGAAAAAAACTGTTAGCAATGGTATCGTCTTAATGTCCCCTCTTTCTGTATGAACCAGAGATCTAGTCATCATCCACTAGTGGACTGAACAATAAACGGAATATATAATTCAACCAGATTATTCACTGGATGTCCCAAGTGCCTGCATTAGAAAATACAGCATCTGGAATCCTCACTTAGGCAGTCAAGAACATGTTAATTCAGACGTTTTATTTTTTTTAATGTTCATTTATTTACTTTGAGAGAGAAAGAGAGTATGAGCACAAGCCAGGGAGAGGCAGAGAGAGAATCCCAAGGAGGCTCTGTGCTGTTAGCACAGAGCTTGATGCAGGGCCCAATCTCATAGACCATGAGATCATGACCTGAGCTGGATTCAAGAGTCGGATGCTTAACCAACTGAGCCACCCAAGTGCCCCTAATTCAGACGTTTTAATAAAAATATTAAACATAAGTCTGTCAAAATGATTTGCAACTAATAATAAAAGATACTGTGAAAATAAAAACTAAAATAGTGAGGAACTATAAAGTATATGGGAACCTTGTACTTTTTTCACTCCATTTTTTTCTGAAAACCTAAAACTGCTCAAAAAAAGAGAGTCTATCAATTTTAAAAAAATAGAAAAATATAAATTAGGAACATAAGAACAATCTCTGAAGTGGGGCTTCAAATCTTGTTTAATTCTATGGCTTCAGCCACATGAACCAGTGTCAACCAGGTTAGCCCTCAAGGGTCTAATCCTTTGTTGAAGCCACTGTCTAGATCACCCATCAGACAATCAATTTAGGACATCTCTTATATGGGTGTTTTATATTAATTATTCTTTAGATTATTATGTGATAATCACATGGTTAAATGCTGTCTCTCCAAATATAAGAAACTTCAGATAAAGCTGAGAAAAAAGCTGGCATGTAACCCAGTGCCTTTAAAATGGTAGTGACAATTATATCTAGCTATTTACAACCTATAGTTTATCAAACTCTAGGTACTTAAACTTTGCATTTAACTGCAAAGTGATGAACTACCAACTATTAATGAAGTCCCTAGGGGGTGGAATATGAAGGACTTTCCTCCCTTTGTACTTCATATAATTTGCTTTTAGTGGTTGGATTATGAATTTTTCCTTTCGCTTTTAGGTTCCCTACTTAAACACAGACCGCATCTTTGCAAAAGTCTATAGAGAGAAGGAGTGTATAAACGTGAGTCTACACACAAAAGAAGATAGTCTGGGAATGGGTGGTGTCCCTTTACTCTTCTTTTTTCCATGGTTATATATTGTTAGTAGCCTTCTGTAACAAAAGGAGACTCCTACCTAAACCAAGGCCAGAAATGACCAGTGTCAAATTAAGGCCAGAAATGGCCAGTGAAGGGACCAGATGCCACAGTCTACCAATATCTATATTATGTTGCTGGGTTAACCCTCCTACGAAACAACAGATCTGCAGATCAGTACGGGAGGCAGCAGGAGCTATGAAAGTTTTATCCAGACAACAGTAATTCTTGTGTTCTTATACCAAGATCTCAAAGGGTTAAAAGAAGTCATCCCAACATTTTTTTAAAAATCAATTACCAATGTAAATTTCTGAGCATTCCAAACCATGATCTTTAGAGACTCATCAAGAATTGTAGTTCCAGGAGTTCAGTAATGACCCATCTATGCTTTCTACCCACTCAGGCAGTTTTAGAAGTTCAAACGTCACAGGAAACTGCTTCACATGCCAATGGCTGTCACACCCTGCTCTACAGCATACCTCCCTGACTATTAGAAGTATTAGACATACCTCCATGTGTAGCCACTGTCAACAAAGAAACAGGCCCACTGGGAAAAGAGCCAAAAATTATTGGTTGGAAAGTTTTCAAGAGACAGACACTCTGATTTGACCTTTAATAAAGTATGTTTAGAGCAATATAAATAATAAATTAAGAGTAATCGTCACTAAAAGGCTATTAACATTATTGAATTTGTGACATCTTTTAATAACATTATTATTACATCTCCTAAAACTCAAAACACAGGAGATCATAGTTTGGAGTTGGATCTGCTACCAGCATTCTCAATCTACCTCCTTCCTTCTTGCTCTCATCAACCCGTATCCCTCAACGCAGACCTCACTCCCTACCAAACACCGACCCAGTGTGTGATATCCAAACACAACACCCAGGCACTGGCTGTCCAGCTTAAAACACTACATACTCCTTTCTCTAGCCATTCCAAGCTTTAGGTCATACAAGTATCGTCTTTGGCTATATTACGATGCTCCTCAAAACACTGAGTGGTTGCCTACTTTCTTCTGCACCTATTCCAAACAGTGTTAAGATCTGAAAAACAGACTTGCACACCTGAACCCTCTTGCCCCATTATAAAAGCTGTATCCCTAAGCTACCATACAGAATCCAAGTTCCAGCAGCAATCAAGTTTTGAAAGCCCCTGGTGTCCACCCTAAAAAAGCACAGAGCTCCAACTCTGCCCTATCATCTACATCCATTCAATAAATATTTATTTACTGAGCCTCATTATGTGTAAAGGGCTCTTGCCATACCTTTCTTTTGTAGGAAGCTATTCCTTCTCTCCTGTGCACATGTGTGCTCTCTGCTCCCTCAGATAATCTCTTTGAACATGGAGACCTTCCAATGCTTGAATCCTTTTTGTTTTTATTTTTATTTATTTATTTTGAGAAAGAGAGAGAGAGCACAAGAAGTGGAGGGGCAGAGAGAGAGAGACGGAGAGAGAGAGAGAGAGAGAGAGAGAGAGAGAGAGAGAAAGAGAGAATCCCAAGGAGGCTCCACACTGTCAGTGAGGAGCCCAATGTGGGGCTCAAACACACAAACTGTGAGATCATGACTTGAGCTGAAATCAAGAGTCAGATGCTTAACCAACTGAGCCCCACAGGAGCCCCCAGTGCTTGGATCCTTAATAACTTCTCTATATTCCACCTCACTTCCCACATTACTAGTATTTATTAACCAAATTTGTGTCTAAAACTTCTGTTTTTCTTCTAGTTATGTGTGGACAGCCATCTCTAGTTATCACACTCACATTCTGATAAACATTCAAGTGTATGTTACTACCTTTTCAGCAATGGTTCTCACTTTGTATGCATCAGAGTCACCTGAAAAACACAAATATACACACTACTGGGCTAAATAAAGAGTTTACATTTCTAACAAGTTCCAGGTGATACTCGTACTTTGGGAAGCCCTGCCTTTGAGAATCTGATGAAAAACTGCACATACATATAAAATTTTGTATGCAATTTCAAGGGGTTCATGGATGCCACTTGTAGTTATTTTCTGTTCTGTATTTCTTTCTAAGGAATATTTAGGACATAGTGCTTCCTGACTTGACCATAAGAAGTGCTACCTGTGGTACATGTGCACATGCAAACACCTAAGAATGAAGAGGAACTGCTTGGTATTGGAAAGTCAGCTCTGTCCAATGGGCTACACCCTCTTCATTCTCACATGTGTCTTCACATGCATGGGACCGTTTTTCTGTACTTAGGGTTTAATTCTGAGAAACAAAAGAACCAATCACTTCATATTTAAAAGGTTCTCTGGAATCAAACAAAACTATGTTATAGGTAACAACATGGTCTGGTAGAAAGAACATGAACATTGGATTAAGAGAGAACTAAATGGAAACCCTGATTCTGCCTTTCCTAAAGGTCTGACCACTAAGCTTCAATTTCCTCATTTATAAAATTGGTGATTTCATTGGGAAATTATTTTTTCTCCTTCCAGACACCCCTATAAGGAATGAAAGGGGAAGTGGTTTTACTATTTAACACCAATGATTCTTATTTATGGCAAGGAATTTAAATACTGCGTAGAGTGAATGTTAGGGAAATAAAAAGATGAAACTAAATAATTTCTAAAATGACTTCTAATCCAACATGTTGTATTTATGAACTCTTGACTAGCCAGCATGTCATTATTTACTCATACTTTACATGTACTCAACAATCATTTATTCTGTAACTCAGCATAAACTACTTAAGAAACGATCATACCTTTCCTTATTTTACCCTTCCCTTCTCTACTTCCTTCCCTCCAGTGTCTGACAACATCCCAACATTTCCTAGAAAAATACGATAAATGTGAATAATAAATTACTCTCCTCCCCTCAGATAGGCCTGGGTAAAATACATCTTGTCAATGCAGAAAATCCCTTTTGAAGAAGTCTCCCTCTTTATTTCCTCAACAGACAGTCAGAATCCGTTAAACTCATCTTTAATCTATTCAGTAAGATCTCTCACAACTTAGTTATAATAGATATTCAATTTGGTATGTTTTACTTTGTAAAGATCTATCAGACATTCTTTTCTCAATCTACAGTCCTATTTGTTTATTGCAGGAACCCTTACATTGAATGTAACATGAGTGAATGTATGAATGTGCACAAATGTCCATCAAAATTACCCCCCCAAACACCAGGCTCTATGAATCTATAAATTATGTAAGCATCGAGTAACTTCCACTGAACAGACCTCTTGTAGAAGACGTGGATCCAAGCAGTCACCATCATCATTAAACAGAGACTCCCAGCTGTCCTCAGTAGCAGTACTTCCCTCCACATGAGACGTTTCCGTTGCTTTCGGTTCCATAGATGTTTCCATAGATACAGATTCCATATCAGGAAAGGATACACCAAATTCTATATTCTCTGAGTTATCTTCCTCTTTTGTTTCGAACTCTTCGGCAGTTTTTAGTTCATGCAATGCCTCTGTTATATCACCCGTACAATCTAGATCAATGCCCAAGGCACTGTCTGAAAGTACTTTTGTCCCATTTAACATACTGAGTTCACAGTCCAAAAAAGTGCTACAATTACTACCAGCAATCTTCTTTATAGGTAAGGAGGAAGCACAATCTGACAAGCTCTCTATCAACTTTCCTGTTGACTCTGTGAAACTAGATGAAATACTCTCAGCATAAATATCTGAGCAAGCAGTCAGGCTGCTGAAATTTTCTATGTCATTCCCACTCCCAGCTACATGAAGAGGGGCTGTATCTGCACTCATTTCTAAATATTTTGAGAAACTATTTGTGTGGCTACAGGCCTCACCAGCTGTTCTAACTGCAGCTACACAAGGGCTGCCCACAGTTATCTGATCAGACAGGACATCTGTAATGTCCATCTTACATGCCTTATGGGTAATGTCACCTACACTCTTCAGCCCATTATCTATATCTGTTTCATGAGTAAGGAGAGCTGTATCAGAAGGTTCATACATTATACACAAGTCATCAGCAGTACTGTCATTCTTCTCATACTCTCTAATCAGTGTTGGATCAAAAATGCCATTCATACTCTCTAATTTGCTGACTATGGTCATTTTATGAGAGATGTGACCCAAGGTCTCAGGAATGGAATCTATACCTCTCTGAGCCAAGATGATATCTGTACTGTTGGCTGTATCACCAACATTCTCAGCTTCAAAGTCTACACAAGTTTGATCAGTGACACCATCCGCACTTCCAGGAACAGAAATGGCAGTGATGCCTCCATTGCCGAGAGTCAACATTCCACACGATGTTTGCATACTTTCTGGTACAGTTTCAGAATCAGAACTTAGTTTTATTGGCACAGTCTTACTCTCAGGTTTCAATACAGAATTAAAAACTCCAGGAAACTGGGATAGTATCTCCACCACCTTGACATCAGTTTCAATTCTGTTTTCCAAATCTCTGCCTTTGAACGTTTTGCCACTTACTTTGTGCCTACTGAAATCACAGAATTCCGTATTTTGGAATGGTTTGTTTAGAACCTGGGCCTCACCCACTTCTGAACAAGACTGAGATAGAAGCAACTTCCCAGGTCCTATCACATTTGTGGTTTCGACCTCCAAACACTCCACCTTCTTTGGTTTAACGTGTCTTTGTAAAGGTGCACTAGGTAGCATCGCAGGATTTGGGACACTTTGCTGATGTCCTTGGGATAACGCTTCTTTAGATTCTGTGGGTCCCCTCCTAACACAAACCCTATCTTTCTTTCTTTCTTGAAGGCATGTGTCTTTTCTTAATTTTGTTGAAAACTTCTTTCCTTCCCTATGGTTGTGTTCCTTATCATCAGGATTAATGCTTAGTGTCTGAGTCTCAGATTTGCCTCTAAAGATCTCCTTTTGGAAGAGACCATCTTCTTTTTGTTCTTCTTTCACCACAGAGTTAGGTGGACCACAGCTTTTTTCTTCATCACCTGACTTAAGCAGCACTATACCCCTTCGAGCTTTCGGTATATAAAGTGCCATGTCAGGCCTTCTGGCTCGAACTCTGCATCTCTCTGCTGCTTGCTGCATGGCACCACCTCAATCTGCAAGAAGACAGAATAAATCAATTACCAAAAATGAAGTACAACATGCTGAACCAAGAGATTCTTTAAAGACTAGGTAGAGGGCCTACTAACCCATCCTATAGAAACCCTCAAGTTAAAACAAAGTAAAACCTGCCATAAAATAATTAATGTAATAAGTTATGCCACTAAGGAAAGTAAATTCCAAAATAACTCATGAGCTCATGAATTTTATTCATGTAACTCTCTTTCTTCATATGCCCCAAACCCTTTACTTCTACATCTGAAGTCCTCTCTACTTTTTTAACAAGTAGCCCTGACTTGGCTAAATTAAAAGATTATCAGAAAAGTGACTGCCAGCTATTAAGTACTCATGAAACACTACTATCTCCCTATTCCTGGGGCTCAGAATTTACACTGAAGAGTATATTCAAGGAGGACCTCTAAAAACACATTTGTTTAACATAAATGTATCCACATAAATATGATTTTTAAAAGTAACTTGAATGGAGGCTAGAAAATGAGACAACTAATCCGGGACTAACTTCTAGAACCTGTTGCTCTTGAACTATGATTTTTGGGAGAATAGGTAGTGGGAAAAAGAACATCATTATTCTAATACTATTTAATCAAATGACCTGTCATAAATTTTTCTTCCAGCAGCAATAAAATGGGTCTGGACAGGATGAAGAAGACTGGAGACCAAGAAATGTGATGCGACAACTCACATTTAGTAACTTCTTGAGAAATTCACCACAATTGGCCAATGGAAATTAAAAAAAGGAAAAAACTTAACAAATGGTTAAATAAGGCTTTATCTACCTTCAACAAAATACAAGAAAATGAGCTAGATGACTTCATATTGAGTTTTTAATCTTCAAAATTATACCATGAAGTATTACTGTATCCATAGCAAAAAGAATAAGGAGGTCCATCACAAAGAAACACCCATATACACTCAGAAGCATTCACTGTTAAGATTTCACCACACACATTACAAAGAAAATAGATAATACTAGGGAAACTATTTCCAGGTCCCTCAATTCTCACCTGCTCCAGAATACCTTCTCAGTGAAGAAGCTCTGCTCTCATGGCACAGGCTGTTTTCTTTTCAGCCCAGGTATTTACCGTGGCCCTGAGCATCAAATGTTCCCATAAATCCTCTCATTCCTTTTCTCTTTTGAGGTCTTAATTATCATCTAACCTACAACTCATGGTAGATTTTCTTTCTAGCTTTCCAATTGTGGACGAATAGGCCCTTAACATTTAGACATGCCAGGATTTTTCAAAAATGCCTACTTTACAAAGACAGAAGTACTAACGTGTATTTCACTGGGAGCCCATAGACAGTGTATCTTGATCTCAGTTAACAAAGCATCTGACAATATATGTCATGATGAACTCTTACATTATAAGATGGAAAATGTGGGCTACTTAATAGAACTAGAAGGTGGACTTGCAGCAAAAAGTAGTAATAGGCAGAAATGAATTTAGAGAGGATTATTTAAAGATAATCTGTGTCCCCACAGGCCTTTGAAATTCAACATTTTAAACAATAATTTGAATATAAACAATAAACAATGAGTGCTTATCAAATCTGCAACTGATATAAAATCAGTATGGTTAATAAATGCCCAAAATGATAAAATTACAATTTAGTATCATTTCTCCAATCTGGAATGCTGTGCTGAAGTAATACGAATAAATACAAAGATCTGCTTTGACTAAAAAATCAAACACCACAGAACAACTGATTTGTGTGTAATTGCACAAAAAAAGAATTAAATTTCATCTGTAAAGTCAATAAACCTCAAAAGGTACTGATGTGGATGTTTACAAAAGCAACACAATCTTAGATTGTCCAGCTCAGAAAATATACCACACAAAATATGGTTAAAGGAATTAAAGGTTACTTCTTGGCTAAAGAGGTCTAACTGGAAACATCCAAACTACCTTTAAACCTGAAGAGCTGGTTGCTCTACAGAAGAGATAAATGTTCTCTTCTATGATTCTATGCTTCTCCAGAAGTCAGTACCAGAACCAATTGGTAGAAATTAAAGAAAAACAAAGTTTAGCTCCATATATAGAACTTTCCAACACTATTAATCAGGTAATGAGCTCTGTCTCTACAGTCTGGATGACTGACTGATACACTAGAGAAAGAATTTCTATCTGTAGGTAAGTCAGGATTTAAGTATTCTTCAGACTTGAAATTCTATGATTCTATTTTTCTCTTCCACAATAGATATGTATCAAAGGCTTCAAATTTAAAATTATTATGTGCTACTGCTAATGACTTTTAAAACATAATTTTCCTTTTTTAAGTTAATGCCCACATGTCATGATACGATTTCCTAAAGCTGAAAACAGTATAAGAAATTTATACCACCCACTTCTTACCGGAACACCAAACTCAATTAGGCTATGACCAGCAACGTGCTGGTAAATGTTTAGCAACCAGCTTTCCACTGTAATTCAGAGGACTGGTTGATATCTTCACTTGCATCAATGATGTCAACAATGTGAGTAACTTCTTTGCTGAAGTGAATAATCATTTCTGAAATGCAAAATATATTCTCAATTTTTGAGCTATGTACAATGTAATAGATAAAGACCTGACACTTTAAGTTTGCATTATTAGCATTTTCTCCATCACTTTACATATAGACAAGCAATAAACAATAAATCAAGCCCCGATTTATGGCATTTGCTTAACTCTGTGATGTAAATATTCCTACCGTAGCTAATTCCAAGCTATCGATGTAACTTCACTGAAAATGGAATTGGGGAAAGACACGCAGTAACACGCCATGATACAGTAGCTCAACCTAAAGGTTCGATATTCATAAATAACTTCAAGAACATAAATCATAGTAAAATAATTAGGAAGTGAATTTTAAATATTGATTACCTTTTTTAATGCCATTTATTTAATAATAAGCTATGTAATTTAATTCTTAATGATGGCTGTGTTACCAGTTTGCAAAATTACTAAAACTTTAACAATCAGCTCTCAGACCAGTAAGAGATTCTCCAATACACCACTGGCTAGAACAATTCTTTCATAATTTCTCACAGACATAGAAAAAAAGAGGAGCATCCCCATCTTGTGGACCTTTAAGATAATATCAAATCAGTTTAAAGCCCTGTTATGTTTTTTGTGAACTTTTTTTTGCAACTGTAGGCAAGAAAGGCCTTTAACAAGGGGAGAAGGGATGCCTGGCATACACAAGTTTTTAAATCTGTCTTAGATTAAAAAATTCCCACCCAGATATTTACTAATAGCACTTGATGTTTTCTTTCGCTCTTTAATATGGTTTTAACTTTTTTACAATGTTCTAAATGCTTTTTATTGGTCCAGGTTTCTTCTTAACAGGCAGGTTATTTGGGGTGTACTTTGCAATTTATTCTGGAATGGTCATCAGCATGCAATTATATTGTAGAAAATTATATTTTCTGAAGGAGATAAAAACTTAAGATTCCTTTATGATGGTGGGCAGTTAACTGCTAATATACACCTTTCAAATATTTTAGGCCAAATCATTTTTTTCTATCCTATACTTCTGAAGACTAGGATCATTTGTGAGAACCTGTCCAACTGCTTCTAAAGTTTCAAATATTTCTTGAGAGAAAATAATCAGTAACTTCCTCTAAGTACCTCTCTGTCCCATCTTCATGATAGGTAAACTAGCATAGAACAAATCAAGCTTTTACAATTTTTATAACAGAATTTTAATGCTGTTGGCCCACATTCGGTATATAAAACATATGGATCCTTCTTCAATCAACAATAGAGAATACTGGCACTTAAGGCACTCACTGGATAATTCAACCATGAACTGATTTGATCCAGTACTTACCAATGGCTCACTAGAGACAGAGGATATTTGAGAGAAACTGCCTAATGGGCATGTTAACTGTTCATTCTTCAAGAACAAATTAAGCACTACCACTTTGTTCATTAGAATGCATCATAACAACAGCATATATCTGGTCTTTTTACTTGGAAATAATTTCAAATTTACAGGTAAGTTACAAAAGCAAAAATACTACAAACAGCACCCTGCAATCCTTTACCCAGATTTATGTTATTTTTACTCCATTTGCTTTATCATTTGCAATCGTACACATTTCCACTCTTTACACACACACACACACACAAATATTTGTTCTAAACCTTTTGAGGGCAAATTACAGACATCATGGCCCTTTATCCCTAAATACTTCAGAGTATATTTCCTATAAATTGGCATATTTTCTTTGATAATTTTAATACAGTTATCATGTCAGCAAATTTAACATGGATACTTTTATCAAATCAAACATACATATCCCAATTTTGTCAGCTGACCCACTAAAGACCTTTTAGTATATTTCCGTCTCCAATACTGGATCCGGTTTACAATCAGGTACTGCATTTAGTTACGTCTCTTTAGCCTCCTACCTTCTAGAATGCTTTCACAGACTTTCATTGTCTTTTAGGACATTGACAATTTGGAACACTGTTCCTTCTCCCACCCTTTTTTTAACAGAACACCCCCCAGTTAGGGTTTATCTGGTGTTTCCTCATGATTGGATTGAGGTTATACATTCTCAGCCAGAATAGTACACAGATGGTCATGTGTCCTTCTCAGAGCCTCACATCTGGAGGCACATGATTCCCATCTGTCCTTCAATGGTGACTTTAGCTTTGAGTACCTGGTCAAGGTACTGTCCAATTTCTCTACTGTATAATTACTGTGTATTTTCTCCCTTGCAACTAAAAGCAGTCTGTGGAGTAACACTTCAAGAGCATACAAATATCCTACTCCTCATCAAAATTTCCCCTAGATTTAGCATCCACTAACAAGTCTAATCTGACCCAATCTTCAGTATAATGGTTGCAAAATGATCTTCCAACTCTGCAAGTTCCCTCACGTTTACCGGTAAATCCTCAGCATTTTTCTGAAAGCAAAAGTAAACTATGTAT
This sequence comes from Panthera uncia, assembly GCF_023721935.1. Classification (NCBI taxonomy): domain Eukaryota; kingdom Metazoa; phylum Chordata; class Mammalia; order Carnivora; family Felidae; genus Panthera; species Panthera uncia. Next base: position 55,238,891 of record NC_064818.1, on the reverse strand, counting down.
CTTCACTCACTACAAAAGCTAAGATTAGATTTTCTAAGTTAAAAATCTTGATTTTCACAGCTGGTGGATACAGGAAATGTCCACTTGCAAAACATTTTCTAACTTTTGCAAACCAAAGTTGAAAGTAATTACCATCTTATCCCATCTCCCATGTATAAAATAGAAGGGAAAACAGCATGTCTCTCAAAGTTACACAGTCCCTTTATCAGGTATAGCAAATATGTCCCTTTCTGCTCTTTTCCAGAAAACACAGAATTAAGTCTGGTGTACAAATACAATGAATGATTAATCCATCCCAGATGTCTGGTAACATTTATTTCTCTATCCCTTTTGGGATCTCAAAATCCTTTGTGAAGAAGGCAAGGCACAACTAATGTATGTTAATAAACAGGAAGAGGATCTTCTCTGTATCATTTCCATATCATTAATTTCTGCCTTCATCTCTCATCTCAATCTCTTCCTTCAATTTTCTTTAGGATAATGCCATTTTTCTTTGATTAACTTCCTGAGCTAGTGACTTAATTAGCTATATTCTAAAGTTTTTGTTGTTGCTGTTATTACTGTTGCATGACAAAAATTTTCAAGCATGTATTAGAAAATATTTATAATGACTCTCAAATACCCATTACTCAGCTTCAAATCAGAGCCACTGTTTCTTCATGTTATCTGTGCATATATTCCCACCCTCACTGGATTATTTTAAAGTCCCAAATATTATTTCATTCTATCCTTAAGTACCTCAGTATCTGTCTTTAGAAGACTGACTTCTTTTTTTTTTTAACAAAACCATACACACCTTAAAAAAAGAGAGAGAAATAATTCCTTAAATCATTATATATCCAGTGCTCAACTTCTGAGGCCAACTGTTTTTGTTTTTTGTTTTTTGTTTTTTTGAACACTTGATTTGTTAAAATCAGGATCCCAAAAGATCTACACACTGGTCTTTTAATTTATAGATGTTAATCAAACTGTTTATGTTTTCCTATCTTGCCATTCATTTGTTAAAGAAACTTGGTTATTTGTCCTATAGAATTTCTCACATTCTGTGGAGTTTGCTGACTGCATTCTTGTAGTATTGTCCAATAAACTCTTATAAATAAGTCTCTGTACTTCCTAAAAAGTGGTGATCTAGAGGCTTGATAGGATTTGGGTTTAATTTTTTTTATAGCAAGAATATGTCTAAATCCAACTATGCGCTTCCTATTACATCACATCAGAGAGCTATAATGTCTGATTGTCTCCTTTTTGTAATGTTAACAGTGATTACACACATACTCAAATGATAACCTTACTTATTGTTTGTCTGCTTAATTAATCATGGGTGTTACATGTGTGTGTGTTCATTAAATCATGTTTATTAAAGTATTGTTCAAATCATATCTTATTGTCTGTTTGCTTAATTAATCATTGGAGTGTATTTGTGAAATACCTATATTTGTGGAATTATTGGTTTGAGTCTGTATATTAATTTTTATACTTTTATATCACTTTTTGATGTTACCTGATACTTAAATTGAAAATTATTCTATTTTCCTGATAAACTGTTACTCTTAACCATTATGCAGCAATCTCTTCTCTTGCTGAATTTGGGGGCCGGGGTGCTAGAGTCTATGTTGTCTAAAAGTAATTTAACTATGGCAGCTTTCATTTCTTGTCCTTTTACTTTCAACTTATGTTACCATGCTTTAGATGCATCTCTTGCAAACAGCATACAACTGAACTGTGTATTCTTTACCTATTCTGTCAATGTCAGTCTTTTAACTGTCAAATTTAGTGCATTTATATTTATTACAATTATAGATATATCTGGAAGTACTTCTACCTTTTTATTTTGTGCTTCCTTTCCATTTATCCTACTTTTGTAGTTTTCTTATTTCCCTACTTTAAGATTGACCAAGGGGCGCCTGGATGGCGCAGTCGGTTAAGCGTCCGACTTCAGCCAGGTCACGATCTCGCGGTCCGTGAGTTCGAGCCCCGCGTCAGGCTCTGGGCTGATGGCTCGGAGCCTGGAGCCTGTTTCCGATTCTGTGTCTCCCTCTCTCTCTGCCCCTCCCCCGTTCATGCTCTGTCTCTCTCTGTCCCAAAAATAAAATAAACGTAAAAAAAA
>NC_064818.1:55090345-55236684 GCF_023721935.1 Panthera uncia | reverse complement strand
GGCTCCAGGCTCCGAGCCATCAGCCCAGAGCCTGACGCGGGGCTCTGGGCTGATGGCTCGGAGCCTGGAGCCTGTTTCCGATTCTGTGTCTCCCTCTCTCTCTGCCCCTCCCCCGTTCATGCTCTGTCTCTCTCTGTCCCAAAAATAAAATAAACGTAAAAAAAAAAAAAAAAAAAAAAAAAAAAAGATTGACCAAGTTGTTTGTTTGTTTGTTTCCCTACTGCTCAAAAGGCTCCATACTCTTATTTCTAGTCTGTTAGCATTTTAACATGAGTGCTTCTCTCAATACCTAAAGTTAACTATTATTTGTATCTGTCTCCTAAACAACTGTACAGGTGTTTTCATTTCACACTATCTTCCATATGTACTTGTAGTTTTTGTCTGAAAATATCTTTCCACTGCTCCCATCCTTTAATAGATTTGACTTCTGTTGTTACTGTTAGGAAATCTGTTGTCAGTCTGTCATTGCTTTGTAGGTAATCTCTTTCTTCTCTGGTGATTCTCTTGATATTCTCTTAGGTACCTGGTGTTCAAGTGTCTACTATGTGTTTTAAGTGCGTGTTTAGTATTATTTTTCTACTAGAACACCACTGTGCTTCTTGAATTTGAGTATTTTATCTCTGAGTCTTTTACCAATTCTATTCATTCAGGGCAATACCTTCAGATTCACCTTCCACATCACTAGTTTTCTCTTCAAATTTGCATATTCTGCATTTTATCCTATCCTATCAGTTTTTACATTTTAATGACTAAGGTTTTATTATATAAGTCCTATTTACCCCCACCCTCCCCTGATCTCCCTGGTCTTATGCTTTTTTAATAGTTGTGTTGATACTGTTCTGATACTTGTTTTCTTTTTACCTTTAATCATTTTTAACATTTCCATTTTATTTTTTAATGTTTATTATTACAATTGTGGCATTTACTTTTGTATTAGTTTTATACTTCAATTTTTATTATAATATTAAATATTTATTATGTAATAGTTCTACTTTCTGAAATTCTTGAGGATTTAATTCTGATGTGTCTTGGCATGATTCTTCTTCTTCTTCTTCTTTTGGTAATTTTGGGTGGGTGGTGAGCTCAACCTCAGTGGGGCTTTATCTGTGGGAATTTCATTCAGCCAGACTGTAAATGTTCTTTTATGAACTGGTTCTACATTAATGTCTATTTTTAAGAGTTAGATTTTTCTGGACTGTTCAGTAAAATTCTATGTATGAAACACAAACCACATGGAGGTAAAACAGTAGCTACAAAATCTCAGAACACTTTTTCCCTTCACTCAGAACCCAGCTGAAAATAGACAAGCTTCCTTATTTTCTTTCTGTAACACTGAGTAATTTTTTTCCTAGTACATCCTCTGAGTGGGATACAACTCTGTGAAGTTAAGGCTTTAGGAAGTGAACCCAGTTTCTAACTCATCTCTCCCAGGCCCAATGCCTCCTCTCCTCTATTTCCCACACGGTTATTATAATCTAAGCTTCTTAGTTATCAAGAATAGCAACATTAGCAAAATAAAAAATAAACAAAAACTGCAAACAATCTAAACAGGGGTAATTCCTTGAAATTATGGCCCATCCATACAATGAATCTATACCAAAACATAATACTAAGTTAAAAAAAGAAAATTACAATTCAATCCTTTTTTTTTTTTTTTGCACGTGTGTGTGTGTGTGTGTGTGTGTGTGTGCGCGTGTACATGAGTGAGCAGTCAATATGGGCTGGTTTCCTGGGTTAGAATCCCAGCTCCACACTTGATTAGCCCTTACCTTATTAGACAAATAACTTTACTGGGGCAAAAGTTACCATTGTAAGCCTCAGTTTACTCAAAGCATAAAATGAGGTATTATAATAACAGGCTTATTTCATAGGCATACTGAACAGGTTAAATAAAATGATACATGAATACAAATTTTCCAGTCATGGTAAAGTCTCAATAAAAGCTATTATTTAAACAGGCAGTTCAGTTCCTTAAGTTACAAGTTTGCAGAGAGAATCAAAAGCCCTTATAATAAAATAATATTCAAATGTGCCTTGACCACCTATAAGATCCATTTCTACTTAACACTAACAACTACTGCAACGATGTATCCTGGTTTTGCCTATCTACCTCTTACCAACAGTCTAATGTTTTAAACACCCAAAAATACAAACTAAACACAATGCAACTCAATTGTAAAGTGAAAATACAAATCTTGAAAAGAGTGTAGGATTTCATGAAGTCTATGAAAATAATGCTGAAGGAAGTACTCATTCCACAGCAAAACCCTTGGGGAATGTAGATCTGGCTGAATCAAACCAGTAACAACTGAAAAACGGAATGCATCAAGGATGATGACAGAATAAAAAACAAGAAAGGAAACGTCAAAGGATTACGAAAAATCTCTTGAGAAACTGCTAAAGCTCTCAATAGTTTTCCTAAAACTGATGCACTAGTCTAGTCTGTATGATAAATACTAAGAAAGTCAAACAAAGTGAAGGATGCTATCAGACTATCACACAATTTTAGTGGAAAAATTGTACCAATGTATCATTCCTTCTTAATTGAGAATTAGCACAGCCATAATTAAAACCCAAATTTTACTAAATATGTGGTAAAATAAATGTTTTTATTTCAGAAAATTGTCCCAAACAAATCTTTTATTTATTACTAAGAAGCTTTAGTCTTCATTTTAAATAGGTCCACTTTAAGAGGTATTTCCCAAGTATCAGTTTCCTCACTTTAAGAATTTCTCATAAATGTATATTCCTAAGAACAGATAGGATATCGTCCTTTGAAAACAGTGGTTTACACCTCAGAGAATAGAAAATGAAAGATGAAAAAGAATTAGGGATTACTTAACTATCTTTTTATACATATACTCTGTATTGTTTGAAGTTTGTTACAATAAATGTAGTATTTTTTGTAATTAAAAACAAAATCCCTAAAATTTAACGATATGCTATCATTTTTGTATAAGAGGTCAGTACCATAAATTGCTGTAGGAGAAAGAAAAGGCAATGAAAATTGATAAACAGACCTTTATTGGACAAAAGTACTGTGAGTAGGAAAATGATGCATGGAGAAAAGAGCGGCCTCTTTAATATACCTGACAGTATAATAAATAAAACACATAGTACATAAATTACTTGATGTTGGAAAGATACCCTCAAATGTTGCAAAATGCTGAGCAACTTCTACCTTTTGGTCTAGGAATGATCTAGAACAACACCATTCAATACATAGCCACCAGCGACATGTAGCTATTGAGCATTTGAAAAGTGACCAGACTAAACTGAGATGTGCTGTGCATGTAAAATAAACCCTGGATTTCAAAGACCCGGTACACCAAAAATATAAATAAATAGACAAACAAAAATAAAATGTCTCATTAATATTTTTAAATTTATATATGTTGAAGTGATACTATTTTGAATACAATGGGTTAAATAAAAAACGTTAATTTCATCTGTTTTTGTAGTCTTAAATGCCACTATCAGAGAATTTAAAATTACATATGTGGCTCCCATTTGTGGTCTATGATACATATGTAATGTGATAGCACTCGGCTAAGATTTTGCCATATCCTTAACACCACAAGAACAAACACAGTGTGTTTTTCCTCTTATATCTTGCCTGTTCCAGAATTTTCCACTTTCAACAACAAGGAAATATACTAAACCAAGAAATCAACTAAAATATAAATGTGTAGATAAGCTTATCTCTGACACAGACAAAAACACTTTAATGTTTCGTAAGTTCATGATGATAAAAAAAAAAGCATCAAAATAAGTAAAGTCTACTTATATTTCATAAATCAGAAAATAAAACTGATTAAAAAACATAACTGTAGTAAAAGTTATCCTCAACTCAAATTTAAGAGCATTTTTTCATGTATGTTTAAAACTGTCAAGGGCCTACATTTTGAATCATTTCTTTGCATATTAATAAAACAACTTCCTTTGTTTTACTATTCTGTCAAGAGCATTCTTATTCTCTTTGGTCTACTTGCAAACTGGCAAAACTAAGAGATGCCAACATCCTTCAGTTCAGCATCATATATGTCCATTTGTAAGAAATAAAAAATATCTTAGAAGTTTAATAACGTTTATAATTAAATGTAATATACAAAATATATTAAGTGACACAAGTAAACTAACAGACTCCTGAGCACTAAAATTATTATATACTGTACTTTTAAATTCTAGCCATCCTCTCAGATTCACTGCTCTTCCCTCCCCAGTTTCACAGCTGGGGGAATGGTATCACTGTCAACCCAGTTGTTCACACCAGCAACCTGGAAGTCATTATTCCTGACATTTCAATCAATTACCAAGCCCTGTTCATTCTACTTCTACGCTGCTTCCAGTAATTTTCTAAAACACAAATTAGACTTGGTCATTTCCTTGTTCAAAATTCCTCAGTGGTTCTTTATCACAAACTTTAAAGTATCTTGCATAGCGTATTTGGCCCTAGGTGATCTAACTCTCCTGCCACCCTTAAAACTACCTATGTGCCGAATTTCATCTCCAGCCACTCCTAATTTCAGACTTTGTTATTTCATCAGTTCCAACTCCTAGCAGTACCAGAATCATGCCCAGCTGCCTTCCCACACCTCTGTGACTTACATCTCTGTTAGATGCTTGCCTGATGGCCTCCTACCTGTCCTTCAACTCTCACCTTAAAGGTTACCTCCTCTGTAACTTTGTCACTGACTCTCCCTGATATGCTCTGGTACTATCCGTAAGTTCCCACTATATACCTTTACATATACCTTCATTAAAACAATTATCATATTGCTTTACAGTTTTGTGTTTGCATATCTGGCTCTCTTCTGAACAGTAAGTTCCTTCAGTGTAGGGTTAGTATCTTTTTATCTTTGTATCTACAATGCTACAGCACTACATCTGACTCTAAATAAATACCTGGTTCAATCATGACAAGTGAGACTTCTCAACAGATGATACACCCCTAACCTCCCCAAATGAATTGGGGCTCCATTCATTTATTCATTCCACAAACATTTACTGAACACTATTATGTACCGAGTCCCATCGTAGGCACTGAGAACACAACAATGAAACAAAGCAAAGTCTTTGGCCTCATGGACCTTACACTGTAATGATGGAGACAAAAAATAAACATTTCAACACATAATGTCTGATAGCGATAAATGTGATGAAGTAATATGAAGCAGGGACAGAGACACAGAGTGATGGGGTGTGTTGCTATTTTAGAAGAGAAAACTGTACGGTAAAGCAGGGGGTACCACTCTGAGGAGTCAATACCTGAGGTGAACTGAGTCACACAAATTACCCGGGGAAAAGAGAATGTTAGGAAAAAGAAGAGCAAGTGCAAAAAGCTCTACGGCAAGACAAGCCTGAAACATTCAAGGAATAACAGGAAAACAGGTTTGGTAACAACAGGGTTAAGAAGGGGCACTATGAGACAGCTAAGGGCCAGAACAAGTATGGGCCTGCAGGCCAAGGGAATGTGGAATTTATTTTGAATATTTTGAGAAATCACTAGAAGGTTTCAGCAAGAGGACATGACCTGACTTAACTTTGCTAAAGATCATTCTGGCAAAAATGTGAGCCAACTGCCTACAAACGGTAAGAGCAGAAGAAGGAAAATCTGTAAAGAAGTCTAAGAACCTGGGCAACTGGGTGGCTCAGTCGGTTGAGCGTCTGGCTTTGGCTCAGGTCATGATCTCACGGTTTGTGAGTTCGAGCCCCGCGTTGGGCTGTGTACTAACAGCTCAGAGCCTGGAGCCTGTTTCAGATTCTGTGTCTCCCTCTCTCTCTGCTCCTCCCCTGCTCGTTCTCGTTCTCTCTCGCTCGCTCTCAAAAATAAACATTGAAAAAAATTTTTTTTAAAAGAAGTCTAAGAACTATGAGGTATGCAGCATGTCTACTTCAAGAGGAGGTCACAAGAGTAGCCAGATTAATGATATACACTGAAGGCAAAGCTAACAAAAACTTGGTGGGATAACTATATGGGACGTGAAGGGAAGAGGAGTCACTTGGGAGAGTTTTGGTCTCATCAACCTGGATGAAGACAGTTACATTTACTAAGATAGGGAAGACTGGGGGAAGGAAACAGGAAAAGAGGAATCAAGAGTTGTGATTTGGGCATTTTAAATTTGAACACTTGTTGGACATCTTGTGCAGTTGCTAAGGAAGCAATCAGAAATACAAGTCTAAAGCTCAGGGAGGTGCAAGAATTGGGAGATAAAATTTTAGGAGTCATCATCATAAAGATTCAAGCCAAGGAACAGAGTAAGACCACCTAGGCGGTAACAGAGAAAGAGGCCAGAGGGATTGAGCCATCTACAACCTTTACATGTCAGGAAGAGGAGATGTGGCCAGCAAAGGAGAATGAAGAAGAAAACAGGAAGAACAGAAGCATGTAGTATCCCAGAAACCAAGCGAAGAAAATATTTTAAAAGGCAAGAACAGTCATCTGTATTAAATGCTGAAAGGTCAAGTAGGAAGAACTGAGAATCTTCAACTGGACTTGGCAGGAAAGAGGTTGTTGGTGACACTGCAAAGGTTTCAGTTGAGTTGAAGAGATAAATACCTTCTGGAATGGGTTAGGGAACAAATACAAGGTAAGAAACAATGATCCAACAACAGAAAAGGAGAAACCAATTATGGTGAGCAGGATGGGTAGTCAATTGTAGTAAAGCCACATTTACAATAATTTTCAAATTCTGGAGCAAAAAATTAGCAACTATAAGATTAGAAAATCTATCAATACTTCCTCTGTCATTGTTAGAAACACAAGGGTAGTGTTAAGTAGAATGTGATATTCTGAAGTGCTCAATTATTCACCTCAGGATAGTTAAGATACCTTGAGCCTCGGTATTTCTACAAAGATCAAGTTCACATATTCAACATCTTTCCTAAAAGTTACTTGTACCAAATCTATAAAGAACTAATCAAATTCAACACCCAAAAAACAAATAATTCAGGGAAGAAATAGGCAAAAGACATAAACAGTTTTTGAAAGAAGACATCCAGATGGCCAGCCGACACATGAAAAAATGCTCAACATCACTCATCATCAGGGAAATACAAATCAAAACCACAGTGAGATACCACCTCACACCTGTCAGAATGGCTAAAATTAACAACTCAGGAAACAACAGATGTTGGTGAGGATGTGGAGAAAGGGGAACACTTTTGCACCATTGATGGTAATGCAAACTGGTGCAGCCACTCTGGAAAACAGTATGGAGGTTCCTCAAAAAATTGAAAATAGAACTACCCCACAACCCAGCAACTGCACTACTAGAATTTATCCAAGGGATACAAAAATGCTGATTCAAAGGGGCACATGCACCCCAATGTTTACAGCGGCACTATCAACAATAGCCAAATTATGGAAAGAGCCCAAAGGTCCATCAACTGACAAATGGATAAAGAAGTGGTATAAAAATATAATACATATATATTATACTTATATACACATATTATGTATATATATGTACTATATATATACATTATACACACACACACACAAACACACACACACAACGGAATATGAATTGATGATGAAAAAGAATGAAATCTTATTATTTGCAACAACATGGATGGAACCAGAGTGTATTATGCTAAGCGAAATAAGCCAGAGAAAGATAAAATACTTCACTCTTGTGGCATTTAAGAACAAAACAGATGAACATAGGGGAAGGGAAGGAAAAATAAGATAAAAAGAGAGAGGGACACAAACCATAAGAGACTCTTAAATACAGGGAACAAACTGAGGGTTGCTGGAAGGGTGCTGGGTGGGGGATGGACCAGAAAGGCGATGGGCATTAAGAAGAACACTTGTTGGGATGAACACTGGGTGTTATAGGTAAGTGATGAATCACTTAATTCTACTCCTGAAATCATTATTACACTGTATGTTAACTAACTTGGATTTAAATAAAATTTAAAAATAAATAAAAGTTCAGCAATGAAGTAAAAACAAAAAAAGTTACCTGTACCTTAGCAAAGTTCAGGATTCATTCAAGTCTGTACAAAATCAGTTCTTCAGTCATTTGAATTCAGTCACAAACATATAAATTCTACTTTTTCAGCAATGGGCATATATAACTTTGCAGTACTGGATGATGATTTTGGGAATGTAGCAGTTAGTATTCATTTATAAACTTTTATAGAGTGTTCAGTGTTCTGATAACAAAACTAGATTACAAAGTTCTTTATCTAGGTCACTCTGGGCTACTACCTGCAGAATGAAGTCTCTAAGTAAAAGAAAAAAAAGGGGGATTTCTTTAAACAGGTTACTTTTTTGAAGATAATAGATGGCTCAAAGGTCTGTGATAGAAGAAAATCTCATTTTAAGAAAATATTTAATAAAGTATAAAGCTAACTAAAAAAGTAAGGTGTTTTTTTGTATTTTCCTTAATGCAAAAGCATTATAAAATAAACCTACAAATAAAAAAGCTGTATCCTCACCTTAAATAGTCACTATTAACATACTGCTGCATATTTTTCTAGACCTAAAAGTTTTTAAAAAGCGTTGTGAATGAGACTTATCTGCTATGAGCACAGATTCCTGTTAGACTTGCTAAGCCAGTTTTCTTCAAATTTTTTCCTGTACTCCAGTTCAAGACCTTTCACATCATGACACAGTACAGATTCACATACATAGATGAGACTGACAAAAAGTCCCATATTAATATCTTTACTATTTGCACTGATCTTATTTTTTTTAATCTATTTTATTTTACCTTAATGAAAAAAATTTAGATTCTTATAACTTAAAATCAATTTATTCACTAAGTTGTTTTACTGACTGAATTTGTAGAATACTATTCTAAACAGCATAATCATGTCAGAAATTTTCACAGCAGGCACAGAAAACATTCTCTATGTCAAATGATGGGGATTTTTTGTTGTAGAGCAAGCTAAAACGGAAAGTAAAACATGAGTAAAACATCAGAAGGTTATACCACCTTACAGGTGTTTAGCAAAATAATAAAATTAGGACTATACCTAATCTTTCCACACCTTTAAGGTCCTCTATTTCCATGGTTGAGCACATTTCCACAAATGAAAAACCAAGAAATGTCCTTCTGCAAAAGAGATTCACTTTAAAATATGCTTGACCTAAACACAACACAGAGGCACTTGTGTGTGATATAATAACATAAAAAATTATACTTGGACAGCAGAGAAATGGTTTCATATTTAAAAACTATAAAATCTGCTAATGAACCACAACTGCTGCTGCTGTAGTTTTCTTAACGCATCCTTCCGTAAATGCACTTGCACTAGTTAATACAATGACATATTTTATACTTGAAAACACAAAATAATTCCTACATCCACTTGAAGGTTTATTCTCACTTCTGGTTTGAATACCGGGCTTACAAAATATAGGTTACATTTCAAATTAACAGAATAAAGACAGTAATTTGTGACATTAGTACCTATAGTTGAAGCGATTACTCTACACCTTCTTTTAACACACCTGGACTGAAAAAGTAAGTTTCCAACCAAGTAGACACTCATTCAGGGCACCTTACATAGACCTTACTCAAAGGTATACAGGAAACAGATTCATTAATGGAAAGCATTATCTAAACTGCTAAACTGGCCGTGTATATATAAAGTAACACAGAAAGGCCTTATTCATTGTGAAAGGCTGTTCTCAGCCCACACACAACACTATATTGTGACCTCCAGATAACTGTTTTTTAGTACAGTACACCTGTTTTTATTGTTTCTGTCTCTTCTCCACCTGTCACTTCTTGCCACTCTAAGCATTTTTCTTTCTTTCAATATAATGAGTGCTGTAAATTCCATTGTTCAAAGTATATACAAAATAAGAATAAAAGTTGTAAGTAAGGATCGGAGATGCCTCTTATTTGAGCAAAGTGTACGAACTTTAATATGTGAACTTTATGATGCCTATTTTGGCCCCTGATCAGATATTATTTGCTTATTTGACGATATGCATAATAGTAACATCCTCACTCAACCCTCCCAAAAACCTTACAAAGCAGTATTATTACAAATCCAAATTTACAGATGAGAAAACCTAGCCAAGGGGATGTTAATTAATATATCGAAGGCCAAAGAACTAGAATGTGGCTGATTCTAATGTAGATTATCTGACTCCAGTGTGTGTGCTCCTAACTCTCTTGGCAATATGCTTTGCTGCCTTATGACAATATAAAAAACCCAGTGTGTTTAGTACCCTCCACTTTAATATCTTTGACAAGTCCCTGGGGAAAAAAAAAAATCATTAGGGATAACTGCATCGATTAGCTGATGTCTAGGAGATCAGAAGCCTTAACTACCTCCTTTCACTATTTCAAAAGCTGCTCCAAAAAACAAAATTGAGTCATGGAAGTGAAAAGTCAGAGGAGCACCAGTGGGTCGACAAAGCTGACCAGGAAGTTGTCAGGGGTCTAGCCTTGTCTGAAATTACACTGTGCCTATTCTACAGGGAGTCCAAATCCAAGACTCTCCATTACCCTTTGAAGATCTACTTGCCAAGGATGACTGTTCTTTTTAAGATGCAGCCCTAAATGATCTCTCTGAATGCCTGCTGCACGTTGCAAATTTCAATAAACATTCCCTGAGTAAATGTGGGGTAGGTATTTTCTGCTCCCTGCTGCCATACCAAACTATTATTAGCGCACCTGACTCTCAATGATACTTTGAGCTCCTTGAAAGCAAGAAAAGCCTTATCAATGTTAGATCCTCAGTGCCCAGCACCATTCCTGGCAATGGATGGCATTCAATAAATGATAGGTAAATAAATGCATAGAACAATAAATGTTCCTAACACAAAGTAGTACTAATCTGGATGTTTCTCCTTAATTTGAGACTCTGAATACATGAAAGTATGTGTACTCTCAATGAAAGTTAAGAATTCTTTATCATTGTGCTATTTTTAAATTCAATTCATTAGCTAATTTCCTACTAAACAGACCTTTCACCTTTCTTAACTTGTATATGACACATGCACATTTCTATTTACAGAAAGAGATCTTATATGCAAACTAACAGTGAGAGCAAAATTAAACCAGAGCCAGGTTAAAGGCCTATCCTCCAAACCCAGTTCATTCCTGCATACCACAATGTACTACTACCACCATCAAAGAAATGATGCCCTCTATTTTGTAAGTATTACTCATTTTTACAGTTAACATACGGATTATTCCAATTATGAGAAACACTAAAAAGCACTAAGACTATGAATGTTTCTGAGATTACAAAAACCTTCTAATATGTTGGGTTTAAAGAACTATACATGGCAACATAATTTAAATTTGTGCTGCACAAAAGAAGTCAATGAATGAAGTACTATGCTAAGTGTTGATATACATTATCTCATTTAACAATCATAAACAAGTTCTTGAGGTATGTACAACTATTACCATTTCACAAATAAAGCCACTAAGACTTAAGGTTGCACATCTAGCTAGTAAGTATTGGAGCTAGAATTGAAACCTTGCTTTGACTGATATTCAAGCACTGAAATAACTGCTCAAAACTCTGCACCCCATATCATATCCTCATCAAAACAGCTCTGAATTTTCTGAATCCCACTGCCTATTAACATTGTGATAACACACCATATTATTTTTAACTTCATCATTCTGAGAAGTAAAATAAGGAAAATTGTTTACCTTCATGAGCTCTACACATACCTTCCTATCCTAACCAGTGAAATCTTGAATCATACAGGGGCTGTTTATCACTAACTTTCCCTTTTCTAAAACTTAAGACTTTGCTGCTCCAATACCATGAAAACACTGTTGGCATCCACCGTGTTCTGTATAAAATTTGCCACAACTGTTGGTAGTAAAGGTCACTACCTTGGTGACACTGGAGTCTTAGAAGACTTGACCTCTCTAATGCTAGTTCTAAAGGTTTTTGTAGTATTTACCACACTAAATGTTGAGTAAAAACATCTGGGAAAAACAAGGAAATTACGTGATTAAATATAGTAAATTTCTCTCTGCATGGAACAGCTCTTTCAGAAGATCGATTATACACTATTTTTGTTCCAAAAGAGCAAGGAAGCCAGTTTGCAGATTTTATTTGTTTATGTGCCAACAGGCTAAACATTAACAGTGAAGAAATCAAACTGTCTTCTGGTTTTCTCAATTCTCAAAAACAATCGGGGGGAAAAGAACTAACTTTATTCACCATAGCTTACACATTGTTTCCTTTTCTCCTTTTCTTCTTTTCTGACTGACTTCCACCCACAACCTCAATGAATTTTGAATCATGGGCCATGAATGGTGGTATTTATTAAAGTAAACCAAGTATCTTTTCTTCCTTTCTCTCTTAGGGAAAAAGAAAATCTGAAGGTCCTGCAGAAACATACCAAGACTTTTACTGGATATACCTCAAAAGTCTTCTCTATCTATATTCAATCATTTGACAAGTTCCACTGATCTTTACACCTGAGTATCTCTTTAATCTGTCTGGTTTTCCCCATCCCTGAAGATACTCTAGGTTAAACTCACTCACACAAATGCCTAGACTATTATAAAAACCCATTTAACCAGTCTCTCTGTGTTGCTTCCTTTCCATTCATTCTTCACCTTGCATCAAGAATGACCCTTACAATTAGCTGCTCAGGCATCCCCCTCCCTAAAACCTTTCAATGACTTCCCATCATTTTTTTTTAATAAAAAAAAAAAAAACTTTAATGTTTATTTTTGAGAGAGACACAGAACGTGAGCAGGGAAGGGGTCCAGAGAGCGATGGAGACACAGAATCCGAAGCAGGTTCCAGGCTCTGAGCTGTGAGCACAGAGCCCGATGCAGGACTTGAACCCACAAGCTGTGAGATGATGATCTGAGCTGAAGTCAGATGCTTAACCAACTGAGCCACTCAGATGTCCCCCCCCCATCATTCTTATGATAAAATCAATTTTTAAACATGGCTTATAAGACTTTTAATATCTGAGAGGGAGAGAGCGCGCACATATGCGTATGAACATGGGAGAGGGGCAGAGAGAGAATCCCAAGCAGGCTCCACACTGTAGCACAGAGCACTAAGTGGGGCTTGATCCCAAGAACCAAGAGATCGTGAGCTGCACTGAAACAAGAGTTGGACGCTTAACAGGCTAAGCCACCCAAATGCCCCTTTACAAGACACTTTAACCTGGCTCCCAATGAGTTTCTCTTAACTTTTGTCACTTCTGTCCTTATATGCCATACAGCCACAGCAAACTTCTTTCGAGATTCTTGAACTCTCCACACTATTCGCTTGGGGGGTGGGGGCAGGGTTCATCTTAGTCTCTACACAATCTCTTCCCTCTACCTAGTCTACTTCCCTGCAGCCTAACCAACTTTGCCTAATTTCTACGTAATCTTTAGGCCTCTATTCATTGTTTCCTTGAGAGCTTTACTTAATCATTTTAGATTAGACCTTTGCCATACACCACTCCTGTTACAGCTCTTATATTTGATTACAATTACTTCTTTAGTTGTCTGGTCTTTACCACTGCACTGTATGTTCATTATAGAAGGAATTACGTCTCCTTGTCCATCACTATATCCCCCCACACTTAGTACAGTGCCTGGACATATAGCACAGAATCAAAAACAATTTTTTTGTTTGGGTAAAATGAATGAATGAAAGAAGAAACAAAAATAACAATTTGGGGGGTAGAAATTGAAAAGGACAGATTTAAATGGTATTCTGATCAACAAAAGAATCCCATGTCAAAATCACATCCTTAAATAAACAGAACTTCTGGACACTGATTATGATGTAGAAAGATGGAGAATGTCATTTCCATCTTAACACAAACAAACAAAGGTGGAAATTGTGCACAATCACAAATTTTCTTGAGCTCATCAGAGAAGCAAGATCAGAGAAGCAAGTTGGGACAAGCAACTAACCCAAAATCTAAGGAGAGAAGACAGGGTCCTCAAGAAGAGATGGAACATGAATGCTTCCTTAGCTGTAGTAAACAATGGACACCATAAAAGCCAGTATGAAGAACTCAGTTAAAATGTTTTAAAAATTGCTAAAGGCCAAATGTGGACTGCGAGAAGACAGAACCCTTAGCAAACACAGAAACGAGGTGAACTTTCACCCCCTCACAGAATCTTTCCCACAGACTTCAGAGGCTCAAAAGAAAGACTAAGGACTAAGCAAGAGACAGAGAAGTCTAAATCCAGCCTTGTGGTGCAGACTTGGGAGAAAGAAATAAGAGTTCATGGGGGAAAAGTACCTAGATCCTTCTTGCCTATCTCCCCTACATGAAAGAAATTAAGTAAGGCTGGGGAAAGGAAGCAAATCCTGTTGCCCTGAGGCAGCAGGTGAAGGCCCACTGCAGGTAGGTAAAATAAACAAAACAAGAAGTGAACAAAACAAAAACACCTCTACCCCTCAAATCGAGGCAAGGTTACTGAAAAAGCCCCACTCCTGAGATCAGGGGAAAGTATCTACTCAAAACTGAGACTGAACCAAACCACCAAAAATGCCGTAACGTTTTTGTTATAACAAGACATAACAACAGGCTAATAAAACTCCTCTTCCCATAACAACAGACTAATAAAACCGTCAGCAAGCTAGGAACAAAAAAGTGAATTTCCTCACCTTGATAAAGGATATCCACAAAAAAACCAAAAATGAATAGCTGATTAAAACATCTACCTTGCATCACACTTGATGGTGAAAAATCAACTGCTTTCCTCTTAAAATCAAAAAATAGGTAAAGGGGGCACCTGGGTGGTTCAGTCGGCTAAGCGTCTGACTTCGGCTCAGGTCATGATCTCGCGGTTCGTGAGTTCGAGCCCCGCGTCGGGCTCTGTGCTGACAGCTCAGAGCCTGGAGCCTGTTTCAGATTCTGTGTCTCCCTCTCTCTCTCTCACCCTCCCCCATTCATGCTCTGTCTCTCTCTGTCTCAAAAGTAAATAAACGTTAAAAAAAAAAAATTTTTTAAAAATAGGTAAGGATGATCATTCTCACCACTTCTACTCAACAGCGAAATTGAAGGTTCTAGCCAATGCAATAAGGCAAGGAAAAAAAAGAAGAAGAAGAAGTCTTTCCAGACTGGAAAGAAAGAAAACTGTCTTTGCAGACATAACCTTCTACAATTAAAATCCTACAGAATTTACAACAATGTTACTAGAACTAATAAGTGAGTTTAGCAAAGTAACAGGATACAAGTAGTAATTCTATATGCTATCAATGAACAAATAAAAATTAAAAATGTAAAGAGTACCATTTACAACAGCACTCAAAAACATGAAATACTTAAGTATAAATCTAACAAAATATATGTAGAATCTATGCTGAAAACTGTAAGACATTGATAAAAGAAAGCAAAGAATATCTAAATAAAGTTCATGAATAGGAAAACTCAATATTAAGATGTCAATTCTCTCCAAACTATCTTTACATTTCAATCAGAATCTCAGAAAGAATTTTATAGAAATTAACAAGCTCATTCTAAAACAAATACAGAGAAGCAAAGACACTAGAATAGCCCAAATAATTTTGAAAAAGAATAAAGTTAAGGCAACTTACACCACCTTATGTCAAACTTACGATAAAGTACAGTAATTAAACCAGTGTGGTATTGGAGAAAGGGTAAATATACAGACCAACAGAATGGGGGGGAGGGGGGAATCCAGAAACAGACCCACACGTATATGATCAATTGATTTTCAACAAAGGTACAAAGGAAATTCAATGGTAAAAGGAGAGTCTGTCCAATAAATGGTGCTAAAACGATTAAAATTTTCCTACTGATAACAAGAAGATAATTTCTATCCATACCTCACACCACATACAAAACTAACTCAAAATGAATCACAGACCTAAATATAAAACCTAAAATTGTAACACTACTAGAAGAAAACATAGGAGATAATCTTTTTGACTTTGGGTTAAGCAAAGATTTATTAGATACAACACCAAAAATACGATCCATAAATAAGAAAAAAATGTTTAAATCAATAAACTGGACTTCAGCAAATGTAACTTCTGTTCTTCAAAGACACTGTGAAGAGAATGAAAAGACAAATCACTGACTGGGAGAAAATATTTGCAAAATGACTATCTGATAAAGACCTTTATCCAGAATACACAACAGACACACAAAACTCAATATCCTATAACAATTTGAACAATACTTCACCAAAGAAGATATAAAAACAGCAAATAGGCACACCACAAAATGCTCAACATCATTTATTACTAGGGAAATACAATTCCGTTTATAAGACATTCTGAAAAAGGCAAAACTTGAGGGACAGAAAATACACCAATAGGTGCCAAAAGCTCGAGTTCAGATGAGGGGTTGATTACAAAAGGGCATGATGGAATTCTTCCATCATATATTTAGAATGATGGAACTCTTCTGTATCTTAATTGTGTGGGAGTTACAGGACTACATGCTTTTGTCAAAATTCATACAATATACTCTAAGAAAAGTAAATTTTCTTATGGCATGTAAAATTATATCTTAATTTTATTAAAGAAAAAAAAAT
Source organism: Panthera uncia (assembly GCF_023721935.1). Lineage (NCBI taxonomy): Eukaryota > Metazoa > Chordata > Mammalia > Carnivora > Felidae > Panthera > Panthera uncia. The sequence continues at coordinate 55,220,218 of NC_064818.1, read as the reverse complement.
CACATCCTCTAGAAATTCATACCAAAATATAGATGACAGCACTGGCTCTTTAATTTCTATTCTTGGCTTTAAGAAGTCAGTGAGTAATTAGCACAACCTTAATGAAGTTATATTAGTAAGACTAAAGATCAATTTGTTTCTTAAAACTTGAGGCTACAGTCTTTCCTAATTTAATTCTACAGTCATTACTTAAAACTACCACTGACTTACTCAACTTAGCATGAGTAAAGACTGTAAAACTTAGTCTCCTTTGTCAACTCTATTATCGACTCTCTATGTATAACCAAACCAGACAATCTATGCATTGCACTCAGGGAGATATACTGAACTATATATATTTTTAAATTTTTTTTAATGTTTATGTATTTTTTGAAGGAGAGACAGAACGTGAGCGGGGGAGGGGCAGAGAGAGAGGGAAACACAGAACATGAATCAGGCTCCAGGATCTGAGCTGTCAGCAGAGAGCTTGATGTGGGGCTCAAACTCATGGAAGCTGTGAGATCATGACCTGAGCCGAAGTCAGATGCTTAACTGACTGAGACACCCAGGTGCCCCACTGAACTATATTTTTCATCTGGATAGTTTTGTTCCGAACAACTTTAGAAAAGAGGACACAGAGAATATTCTAAGATACTCTGATAATTCCAAACAATGTTATGCACATCAATATATAATACTTTTTTTACTAAAACACACCTTTTTTTTTTTTCTTTTTTTTCAAAATCCCTTGCTCAAAACCTTAGTGACTCACTAGAGTTTACAAGATATAAATTCATCTTAACTGGCATTCAAGGTTCTACACAATATGGTGTCACTCTACCGTTCTAATCATATTTCTATTACCTCAGACACACATCCTCCATTCTACACTGGATAGCCTCATGATCTGTTCACACCAATTTCTCAAATGCTCTCTTTGAACTGCCTCAGTTTAAAAGTACCTCCTAGTCACTATTCCTTCAAAAGGCTTATCTCAAGTCCAGTGTTTCCGTTTAACTATTTGAAGACACATTGACTTCACCTATCTGTGAATTCATGTGCATTCATACCTATGGTATTCATGACATTATATACTACCTTATATTCTTCTTTACATGTTTCACTTATGACTGTCACCTCTGTAACAGAGGTTCCTGAGGGCAAATGCTATTTTTCACCTGCTTCTTCTATCTCCAGGAACACAAGTACTCAATAAATATTCCAAGAAAAAAATTAATGTGGAAGTTAAAGTAATTTTAAATCATTTTAAATTTAAATTAATTAATTGTAAATTAATTTAAAATACTTAACTTCCCAGAAAAGCTTATTTTAAAGCTTGAGAAACTGAAGCCCAGGGCACTAGACTTTGCTCCCCAAGCTCTGTGCTGCATCACACTCACCTCTGTAGTTCCAGGGTTGAATGAAGTGCCCAACACATGGAAAATACTCAATATTCAAGTATTTTACTAAATTTCATTTTCTAAGGCCAAAGTAAGAACTGAAACCCTGGAGTTCTATCCCAATTCTCCAAAGATTATATTAGTGCCTTGAAATGTTCTCTAATTTCTCATGTGTTCACAGATTCTCCCTAAATAGACTATGAAAATCACGAAAATCAAAACTGTACTTTCTCCTCCCTTTAAAGCTCACAGAGCAACTACCACAGTGTTGAGCACATGCAGAGTAGGTGGGCAATATTTCTATTAGATTTCTTTAAACATATATGAGCTGCAACATAAAGGCAGCTCATATATACTTTTCTGCCCCATGTAAAAACATATTAGTTACTCTTCCTACTGGGAAGATTTATTTTTCATCATCTTTGGCAAAAATTCTAGAATGCTATCTGCCAGGTCCATTGCCCCAATAAATATGCATCCACAAGCAATTATGGAGATAGATAGCTTATGGGGAGGGGGCACTCTTTGGTCAGGTCCCAGTGCTGGCCTGTGGTTAGGGGGAAGGGAAAGTGGGGGGAGGGGTGTGGCCCCATGATTAATCACTGCCCACTCTGCTTAGAGGTATTTATCACAGCCCGTTGTCAGGTAAATCACTGGAAAAACACCTCTTCAGTAATTAATGTGAAGTGACGGATGGACAGCCCCTGGGCCCATTAATCAGGAACATCAGCAGCCTACTGAGATTATGAATGTCAGGATGCATAAACTGCCGGTGGATCAATAGGCCCAGGAATTCATCCAAGGCTCTCATTTCCGAGGCATCTCCGGTACATTAGACTCCCCTGACCCCTCCCCCAATCTGAAATGAAAAGCAAGGCTTCAGAACAAAGAGCAGGAACTGAGGTCTGAAGTGACCACTGCAAGAAAACAGGCAAGGAAGCTGGCCATGGTAGGAAAGGTACCAGGACAGGCAACATGAGCACACAGCTATACCCACAGTCCCTGCCTTACAATGGTTTGATGGACTTAACAATTTTTCAACTTTACAACAGTGCAAACACATATGCACCGAGTAGAAACCATACTTTGCATTTTGATCTTTTCTGGGCTAGCACAATGTGGTACAATACTTTCTAGTGATGCCGGGCAGGAGTAGTGAGCCACAGCTCCCAACCAACCACGCCATCACACGGATAAACAACTGGTATACTTGCAACCACCCTGCACCCAAACAACCACTCTGTTTTCCCTTTCGGTACAGTATTCAATAAATTACATGAGATATTCAACACCTTATTATGTTCAACACTTCATTATAAAATAGGCTTTGTGTTAAACGATTTGCCCAACTACAGGCTAATACAAATAGGGACATTTAAATCAGGCCATACTAAGCTATGATGTCCAGTAAGTAACGTATATTAAACATATTTTCAACTTTCGATATTTTCAACTCAGGATGGGTTGATTGGGACATAACCCCATCATAAGTCAAGGAAGATCTGTACCGACCAAGAGGCTCTTAGAAGGCTCAGTGCCCTGGAAAAGCAGGGGAATCAAGAAGACAACAGTTAATATTCAATTACTCAGAACCTGACTATCCATTTTATGGGCAATCCAGCTTCTTGCTTCTAGTCTTTTACCCATTTTCCTGTCCATATTTTCTTTTCTTTTCTTCATATCAACACCACTAATGCAGAGAGAAGTAAGAGTAAGAAAATTCAATTTCTGCTACCTAATAACCTAGGTACAAATTTCAGCTTAATAGGAAAAAGAATTTGTATGAAATAAAATCATTGAATTATCCTTCAATTTAATTTAGACTTCTCCCTCATTACCATGACAAACTGGGAATTGCCAGAAGCACCCAGTGTTTTCGAAAGGTGGTCGTCCTGATTCATTAGCAGTTACAGAGCATTCCACCAATATAAGATACAGGTTAAAGGTTACACTGTGGTGGGATTCCAGCAAAATGAAATCAGGTCTTAACTCTGTTTCCTCTCCAAGTCAAACAAAAAACTCTCCATCAAAAGGACTGTTCAACTTATAAAACAGTATGGAGATGAAAATTACTATCTGCTGGTCATCCCAAGTTTATCAAATTTTGTATGTGAAGTATGGCTGGGCTCTGGCCTCATACTGAACACATTCTAGGCTTTGCACTGACGGGAATGAGACTGCACTTGCTGCCACATCCCGCCAAACCCCAGTGCTGTGCTTTGTGGTCAGACTCAGGCCAGGGCTGCAATTGTTGGTCAGAAAGTGTCTCAGAGTTACGGCTGCCTGTTCCGCTAAATCTCATTTCATCCTACTGATGGATGGATGGACAGATGGCTGCTTGGTGAAAGCAGCATTATCAGGCAGCTTCTATGGAGCCTCCGAATGATGGATAGCCCTCTTTCTACTTTCTCCAAACCACCATCGATCCAAGCCATATTTCAGCGGTCAGAAGCCCAGTAATATTAAGACACACAATCAGGTTAAGTTACTTGCAGTGTAAACCTCTAGAACAGAAATTCTAACACCTCTGCTTTGCTGTCATGAACTAGGCTAAAAATGTTACAGTTTCATTCTTTCTAGCTGCTAACCCAATGAATTCCAACAGCTCAAAGCCCAAAGGGAACAGCTGGGCTCCATTCCTAAGAGCACTCTGAAAGCTAGTTTGCCTGCCAAATTTTTTACTAGCCAGTTCTGTGTAATGAATTCCGCAGTATTAGTGAGCAGATCTGTGAATATGTGTATCCAGCTGAATGTAAAGCCATCAGAACCATACAAACCATGTAGAGTTTGTCAGTGACATAATCACTAGCCTCAAATGTGTGGAGCTGTGGATATACCAAGCAGACCCTGTCTACCAACACCAAGGATGGTGCTTAAACCCTGGACAAGTTAAAATTTTGGCTTTTGCTCATAATCCTAAAATTCTCTTTCTATCCGGTCTGCCTTGCTGGCTTCACTCTCTTGTGTAAGTACTAATCTTTGCCTGTTTTCAAGCACACTCCTGTATCCATTTGCTCTGTCGCCTTCTAGACACTCATCTGAACTAGTCTATTTGGGCCCCATGCCCCCTTTGTTCCTTCCACATTATCCAGTGCTCTCAGACAGCAACTCAGACTCATATAACTGGACATATAAGTATCAAAGTTATTTCCACTTGTGTGACTGGAAGAAATGGACTCTGACTCCAGCTTTTTGATATAGTTTCCCTCTGTGATATAGATGTCCTCTTTTTTCAAGCTCACTTATCCCCAAATGACTTCTCCTATGAATGCTTCGTTATCAACTATACCCCAAATCAGGTTGGCCTGGCGCCTAGTATGGCCCCTTTCGATTGACTTGTTGCACCCTGAGTCTGCACTCTAGAGAATTTGTTTTTATTTGTTTGTGGGGTTATAAAAATGTCTCAGTAGAGTGTTGTTCTTCTTGCTCTTATGGTAGCTAACTTTAATACTTTAATATTTATGCCTTAACAGCACCTATACTTCTGTTCCTTGCCAAAAAAAAAAAAAAAATTATAGACTATTTTTACAAGATACTACTTAATTATAATGCTCTATCAAAAATATCACTGCCCTTCACATAAACATTAAAGAATCTTTACAGAATCTCAGAATTACATTACCAAAAAGGATTGCGTAAGTCAGAATTCAAGATCTTAATTTTCCAAATAAGGAAACTAAGGATCCGAGGTTGTGATGGCCATGGCTAAATAGATATTAAGTGACAAAGAACGGCTGGAATCTAGGTTTTAATTAAAAGTGCTGTGCTCATTCTATTTTTCAGACATTTCATTTTCATTTTTATGATTTCAGAGAGAGTGGGGATAAATAGGGTTGAGTGTCATTTGTGTGTGTGCCAGGTGTATTTTGGGGGAAGGTGACCACAAATTAAAATTTGGTCACCCACACTCTTGCGCCTCCCATGAAAACTGCCCACAGGTCATCCGAGAGCCACTCGCTATCTTGGAGAACAAAATTAAATGAATCCCTGACAACTATAAACCTCTACTCTTCTCCCTTCTTTATGTACTTGTCCCAGTCCTATCTAGAAGGTTGAAAATAACAAAAGCAGAAAGATATTCAATCCAACTAGAATCAGAAAAGCAAGAAGCTCCATAACTTATTTAAACTAAATGGATAGAAGAGTAATGTGACCTCGTTTGCAAGGATGCTACATTCTTGTCAAATACATAGCACAAGTTGACTGACTGGACTTTACCGTCTGTCTGATGGCCAAAATGTGTCACTGCTCTATTTCCTGATTGCCAAGCCACCTCCATACATAGCCAAAAGCTTAGAGCTGAAAAAGACGTTTGAAAATCATGTGGTATCACCTCATTTTAAAGATGAGAAAACTGGTGTGCCTGAGTGGCTCAGTCGGTTAAGCATCCAACTCTTCATCTGCTCAGTTCATGATCCCACGGTTCATGTGACCCAGCCCAGTGTCAGGCTCTGTGCCAACAGTTCAGAGCTTGCTTGGGATTCTCTCTCTCCCTGTCTCTCTCTGTCACTCCCCTATTTGCTCTCTGTCTCTCTCAAAATATATAAACATGAAAATAAATTTTTTGAAGGAAAAGGAAGAAAGGAAGAAGAATGAAGGAAGAAGGAAGGAAGGAAGGAAGGAAGGGAGGAAGGAAGGAAGACAAAGAGATAAGGAATTGGTTGAGGAATTTATCTGAGACTTACAGTTATTTGAGTAGGAACTGAGACAAGAACCCAGGTCTCCTATCAACTAAAACTAGTAGTTTTATCACCATCATAGTTGCCTTACCCAGTTTTTCAGTCAGTATAAGTTCTGGATATACCAGCTGGACAAACTTTAATCAGGAAGTTAATTGTGCTGCAAAAATAATCACATAATGCAGACCAAAACCAAATACATTATCCATACCAATGCTCATTTCTATTAGTATAAGATGATGAGAAAGACTTTCCATCCCATTCCCACAAAAATGTGCCTCATACACTGGGCAAGATCTCTATTACAACTATTCTTAACACCAGACACACATTTCTCTTACTAATTTTGAAAAAGGCACTTCCTCAGAAAAGATGGCTTGTTTTAAGTGAATAATAAGAAATGACAATACTTTGAACTCTTATTTTATTCCTATAAACTCCCTAAGTTCATAGGTTGTTTTATTTGCATTAACCAAATACATTTTAAAATAACTTTTTACATTCATTTGCAAAGCTATCTTAAGTCAACATAATAACGATCCTTTCCTTTCATGAAAAAAGTCTTTTTACAGAGCTTCTATTTGGTTAAGATCTATTAAGCCATGTCTAAGAGAACAATGACATATTCTTCACAATCTGCTGCTATGAACCGTATCTAATTATGTTTTCTGTTGCATGAAAGTTTAGGCCCTACAAGCAAAACCAAAGAAGTGGTAGAGTAGTACCAAAAGTAGTAGCAGAGGAAGAAAAACCCAGCTACCACTTAATGAGTGTTTGCCATGTGACAAGGACTATGCTAAATGTTTCATTTATATATATGTGTGTGTGTATGAAAGATCTCACTTGATTCCAACTATAATACTATGAAGTAGTTATTATTATCCCAATTTTACAGATGAGAAATCTGAAGCTTAAGTAACTTAAGATCACACAGTTTTGAGTGTCAGTTAAGACTTCAAAGTCCCTGCATTTAACTGCTACAATTCACTGCTTGACATTCAGCAGGATGGTGTCTCACAATAATGTATTAATTTCATAAATATTCACAATTTGCTTAGAATGTATAAATACAAAGCAACCAGAGTTCAAAGACCGCTGAAGTAAAACAGTAAAACCAACAAGGGTAAGAATGAAAGAACTTTAATGCTTTCATGGCATGCCTATTTCCAATAACCTTCCAGACTTAAAAGTGCTGACAATAATAATTCACTATAGTCTCTGAAACTTCCTCATTCACCTTGCCTCACCCTCAAAACCATATGGTGAAGAACCTCACCAGGTGTCAGGAGAGAAACTCCCTCTCTTCTATTCCCCATAAGAATAATCGCTATACTTCTTCCTACCAACTCCCCCAACCATTTGAAAAAACATTATCCTTCTCTACATACTTCCCTTTCTCCAGAGACACATGTGAACATGGGAATAGCAACCAGTGAAACTGGTAACACAATTCTTAGACTGGAGAAAGCTTCAAAGCAGAATGTAGAGTGCACTTCAAATTTGAGTTTCCAAACAGAAGAAACTGGTACACCAAATCCCTATAGAAGATGGTATTTTCAGATGTCATCTTTAACAGAATATAATAGTTACAGTATTTTAGTATTAGTCTTTAGTATAAATCTGGAGATTTACAGCCTCTGCATCTCTGCATGCAATTGGACAAGAATATGGTTTGCATAAATGAAGAAACATTCCATGAGAAATCTGAGTATTAAGACAATGAAAGATATAGGATGCATGATTCCAGCAGGATCCTGGGGGTGCCAAAATACATAAACAAATTATGGCATGAAAAGGTTTTTCTCACAACTAAACACAATTCATGTCCTCAAGTTATTTTACACTCCAGTGACTACAGTCACCATGCATCGGCACCAACTGATTTCACGCTTTATAGGATGGGAAACAGTCCGTAGCTTAGCCTCTTTCACACTCCACTAACATGGTATCCCGGTAGTTCACCTACTTAACTATTCCCAGTTTAATGTTAGTGCACCTATTACTGACCAACTCAAAAGGCAGTAATATAGACCAAAGTTGTAATATAACTGAACACAACAGCAATATAACATGTAATAGAAAGGTGGAGAGAAAGCTCTGCTTCTTATTCCACATATATACCTGGTGGCAGGGGGGAGAGAGAAGGAAAAACTCCCTCCTAAAACGTATGTCCCTTACCAGACATCTGGAGGTTGGTCTGTTATTTCTAGACTTATTAGAAATTAGTTCCTCTACTGATCTATCTGGATTTCATCCCTAATATCCTTCAGTTGACAACAGAGTTGAAATTGACAACGCTTTGAGGGCTGTACCTCAAACATGACATGCATTAAACTTGATCTTTCTTTCCCTTTAGGATTCACAGACTAAAGCTAATAAACCACACAGTAAATTTTCAAAGTAGAAGCAACCAGACTTAATCTGTGCTGAGTGTTATATATGTTATCTCATTTTTTTAATTATTTATTTATTTTAAGAGAGCAAGAGAGGAGAGCAGGGGAAGGGCAGAGAGAGAGGGAAAGACAAAGAATCCCAAGCAGGCTCCACACTGTCAATGCAAAGCCCGATGTGGGGCTCGATCTGAGCCGAAATCAAGAGTCAGACGCTTAACCAACTGAGCCACCCAGGTGCCTCTATATTATCTCATTTGATCCCAACTACAAACTAAGAGGTAGCTAGGTATCTTAATTTTGCAGATGAGAAATCTGAAACTTAAATTGCTTAAAATCGCACAGCTTCCAAGCGTTGGTTAGGATTCCAAAGTCCCTGAACTAGTGTACTAGACTAGAATATAGGCCTCCTAAAAAATGGGGTAAAACAGCAGAGAAAAGCTTAAAAAGACAAGAAAAGTGCAATAGCAATAGAACAATTGTAAAGGAGGTGGAATCCCTATGTTAGAGATATAGTTACAAATCTGTGTCTCTCTCCCCCTCCTTGAAGCTATGCTAGCAAGCGTGAAGGCCAAATGTGGCTGGTGAGAAACTGAGAAACTAAAGCAAGTTACACTTCAAAGTAGGCAAAGAAAACATTAGATAATTAACAAATAAGAGCTTCTCTTATATGCAGATTGAAAGCTTACTAATTAGAGATTCAAGAATAAATACTGTAATTAACTTAGAATATAATCTCTTCAGGGCAATGTTCCTTTAAAAATCAGGAAGCCTGTAGAGAGCACTACAGAAGGCTTTTCCAAGAAGTACGATGTACTGAACAAACATGACTCAGGTACTAAAACTGCAATTCTAATCTATTTTTCTTATGATACAAAAAGAAAGATAAATGTTAAAGACTGGTAAAAGCTAACAATAGGTAATGGCATTTTCTTGGAGTCAAATATTTTTTAAGTGCAGATACTGTACTGATACAGATACTATGTTGGGACAGTACAGATTATAAAGACTACAATAATATAACATGGTTTGAACCACATGAATAATGTAGCCTCCCCTTTAAGTTGTCCCCATCTAATTGGGAAGATAAAATATTTTTTTCAAATTATCATTTTAGGGGCACCTGGGAGACTCAGTCAGTTAAGCATCTGACTCTTTGTTTCAGCTCGGGCCATGCATGATCTCACAGTGGTGAGACTGAGCCCCCATCAGACTCTGTGCTGGACATGGAGCCTGCCTAAGATTCTCTCTCTCCCTCTTCCTTTTCCCCTTCCCTGCTCACACACGAGCACACACTCTCAAGAAAAAAAAAATGTTTTAGAATAATATATGATAGCTAAGTAAAGAGAAAAGCAGTAAATGATAAAAACCCAGAGAGATATCAGTAAGGGCCTAGAATGGTTGAAGATGTAATAAAATAGGTGGAACTGGAGTTAGGCCTTTATAAGCTGGTATAGAGAAAGAGAATTGAAGGGAGACATTGCAAGAAGACTGAACAATATGAAGACGCAGTAAGTCAGAAAGTGATATTTTGGAGACACTTTACAGAAACTAGCCTAGCTAGAGCCAAAGGCTAAACCATAGTGAACCATAACTCGCCCCACATTAAAGTCTATTCCACAACCCAGAAATATTCAGAAACCCATGTACTGATGTCTGATGAAGACTGCCATGGCTGGCCAAGTGGTTCTAAACAACACTAGTTGATGGTATGTGTATGTAAGGTCTAATATATAAATAAATAACAGGATATATATTCGTCTGAGATAAAGGCCCAGTCATTTGGGGATCTCGATATGGTAACTGGCCTTCCTACCATTACAATAATTCCTGGAAAAGATAAGCCCCATCCCTATCACCCTGACTTTTATAGTCTCATTTCCTGGTAGGAAGTGATATTTCTAGTCTCTTCAAAATTTTTAAATCTATCCAATCCACACTCTCATCAACAGAACATGCAGCCTTACAGTTTTTTTTTTTAATTTTTTTTAACGTTTATTTATTATTGAGAGACAGAGAGACACAGAGCGTGAGCAGGGGAGGGGTAGAGAGAGAGGGAGACACACAATCCGAAGCAGGTTCCAGGCTCTGAGCTGCCAGCACAGAGCCCGACGCTGGGCTCGAACTCACAGGCTGTGAGATCATGACCTGAGCCAAAGTCAGTCACCCAACTGAGCCACCCAGACACCCCATAGCCTTACAGTTTTGATGACAGAATGAAACACTGACACCTTGAAAAGAAAAGTGAAATACACAATTTTCTACTCCACCAAACCCCTCCGCCTCACACACAACCTCTGGCTGTTCACTTCACAATCGTTTCAGTAGCACCAACAAGAATAGCTTCCATTCCAACTGCCCACAGAACCAGAGTTGCCCTGCTCTTCTCTCATTTCTTCCCCTCCCACCTCCTCTGTAACTTACACACAACCACTTCACTCTGCTGGCCGTCTTCCCCAACTGCTGCCCAACGATTCACAGGCCCTCACAGATTGTCAGCACTGCGTTCAGGGACTTGAGAAGTACTCTTGTGGGACAGCGCAGTGTGTTAGTACAACATTTTCCCGGACACAATGTCACTCTTTATAGCCAGTTGCAAATTAGTTTCTTCTTAAAAAAAATAATACTCCTAATAAGACAGGTACAAGGAGATTTTAAATAACCAAGATTAAAACTCATTTTGGTCTGCTCTAAGATTGGGGCCATTTCAGACTCATGCACAATGAAATCTCATGCCTCTGCTCATAACAGCCATATACCCCCTGTAGGAATATCAGAAGTACGCTTTCTGATGCTAACAAAAGCAAAGACACCACCAAAAAAGATATCAAAGGAGAATCTTCTTTCCCCTTTTTTCTGTAGCTATAGTCCTCATCCTTAGATTCCATTTGAGAATACTTTAAGCTCTGAACGTCAATATTTACTTATTATTTTTGTGTAAAACCATTTAAAAGAAAATTCTTCAAGTCACCAGTATCATTTCATTAGTTTCCAATTTTTTGCCACATGCTTCAGCAGCACCCAAGTACAATTATCTTCTAACATTTGCTATGACTGACCCTCTTATTGCCACTAAAGCCTTCACCCTACATATCAGCCACCCAATTAACACTGGCAAAACATTAGAAACAGAAGCTGGAACAGACTGAAAAGACCGTAAGAGGATGTGACTAAGAAAGTCTTACAGAACAGTGGTTATATCAACTTACTAAGTCTTCTTGGAAAAAAATTTAATTGAAAAAGAACACCTATAGAGTAATATGCAATAATTAAAATCAGTTTCACTAGCTATCTCATTATTTTTCATTTCTAATTTCTTTCATAGCATTATTCACTCTGCTTCTTTATGCTTTACTGAAGATATAATCTTCCTGAGTCAGTTCTTCACACCTCTATAATAACATAGCTTCTTCACTGCTCCATATATGAACGAGAGGGAAGTTCTAGAGCTTGAAAGGATGTCAATTCTCTGTTCCTACAGTGGAAGAGACTAAACAAAGCAAAACCAGTATCCCAGCTTTGAGAACTAATTCTAATATTTAACCAGCCCCTGTTCTCTCTACAGCAAACACCAAAATTAAGAACAACAGTGAATAGAAGAAAATCTTTAAGAGACCCTCAGTCCTTCAGGAAATTGCCACCCTCAAACTTGTTTTAAATGAGTTACAATTAAAATGACACTAAAAGAAACAAAATATAAGCAAATAAATATTTAGAGTAAATAAACAATAGTTCTATAAAATACGCACAAGTATAGTCAACTGACTTACCAAATAAATGACATTTATTTTTTGAATAATAAAACTCTAGAACATGCAGACAGATTTTATCTGAAGGCAAATGGTACAAAAGTTTCCTTCTGATAAACAGCAGTCTCACCTGGAAAATAATAAAAGTTATTTTTATAAAAATATATAATTACTTCTTTGACACTAGTCTATGCACTTAACTTTCATTATCTCATTTCGTGAATGCTAAGAGTTTAACACATTTACCTACCATAGAATGTGCAATGAAAATAAACACAAACAGATGAAAATACTTTTTAGTAGTTCATCAACCAAACAGAATGAGAAAATGTCATCTTTTCTCATTCTCAGTCCTGTGAGAACTAGTCTGAGGGGGCAGAAATGCATATCAATTGCCTTTAAAAAAAAAAAGAGAGAAAGTGGGGCACCTGGGTGGCTTAGTCGGTTAAGTGTCCAACTGCAGCTCAGGTCATGACCTCACGGTCCATGAGCTCAAGCCCCACATCGGGCTCTGTGCTGACAGCTCAGAGCCTGGAGCCTGCTTCAGATTCTGTGTCTCCCTCTCTCTCTGCCCCTCTCCTGCTCAGGCTATGTCTCTCTCTCAAAAATGAATAAATGTTAAAAAAAAAATTTTTTTTTTAAGAAAAAAACCAGAATAATACAAATGATGAAAACCACAAAAAGATGCTCAACTTCTAGTCATAACTACAGTTCTAACTTACAGGATGGCATATGGTGGATGCTCAATAAGAATATGCCAGATGGTTGGATGGATGGATAAAAAATAAACCTCATCAGCTAGCAAAGAAAAAATAAATCATATCAGTTACCAAAGAAATGCAAAATAAATATATAAATACACAGTACTTTTGTTTGCCCATCAAACTGACAGACTTAAAGAAAGAGCAATAAGGTCCTATTTTGGTAAATGTAGACAGAATTCACACATTGTTGATGGAGGTATACCTTTTAATAACGTATAAAGCATTTTAACAATATTTCAGAATCTTTTACATATCAAAGGGGCTTAGGACCAGGCAATTCTTCAAATACTTTATCATAAGGTAATAACTGACCTCTACCATAATACTTCTCCCAAAACTATTTATAATAGTGAAAAATTAGGGCGCCTGGGTGGCTCAGTCGGTTAAGCGTCCAACTTCAGCTCAGGTCACGATCTCGTGGTCTGCGAGTTCGAGCCCCGCGTTGGGCTCTGGGCTGATGGCTCAGAGCCTGGAGCTTGCTTCCGATTCTGTGTCTCCCTCTCTCTCTGCCCCTCCCCCGTTCATGCTGTGTCTCTCTCTGTCTCAAAAATAAATAAACGTTAAAAAAAAAAATTTTTTTTTAAATAATAGTGAAAAATTATAAACAACTTTAACGTCCACCTATATGGGTAAGGTTAAATTATGGTATATCTAAGCTATACAAAAATAGTCATTAGAAAGAATAATGTAGCTCTATAAAAACTGATATAAAGATCTACAAATATATTGAGTTTTTTAAAAATGGAAAAATTTAACAAGTGTACAAAACCAATATAAAAACTTTGAAACATTCCTGAGTAGATGTGAACAAATGGAAAGCTTGTTTCCTTGTTCTCAGATAAAAAAAAACTCAACATAACTCAACATCATAAAGACATCAGTTCTCCCTCAAGTAATTTATGAATTTAACGTAATCCCAATAAAAACCCCATTTTGAACAAACTTTCTTCTAGAGATAGACAGCTGACACTGAAGTTCAACAGAAAAATAAAGATGTAACATGACACATTAAAAATGTTAAAAGCTATCCCTTGATATACTACAAAGCCTCTATAATTAAAACAGCGTGATAATGGTACAGGAATAGACAGATCAGTGCAAAAGAGTAGAAAGTCCAGAAATAAACTCAATGGAAACTTAATGTATGCTAAACATGACATCTCAAAACACTGGGGCAAAACTGTACTTTTTAAAGAAAAAATTTGGAAGATTTTTAAATTTGTATAATATTCACTAAAAAAAAAAAAAACTCTAAACGAAGCAGGGATCCAAATGTAACAACTAAAACGTGTAAATTCTTCTCTACCTTGGGGAAAGAGAAAGGTATTCCAATTACAACCCAAAATTCAGATGCAACAAAAGACTGAAAAATTAAACTAGATAAAAGCCTAGAAACAGACACACACATGCACACGCGCACACACACACACACACACACATAACCAAAAAACAACTGACAAACTGGGAGAAGATACCTGTAACATATAGGACTTAAAATAGCTAGTATCCCTAAAAAAAAAGAACTCAGAAAAATTGAGGGAGAAAAAAAATCTAATAGAGAAATAAATAAAAAGATACAAAACAATTAACAAACACAAAAAAAGATATTTAAATGACCTTTATACATATGAACAGATGTTCAACCTCACTACTAACAAAAGAAATAAACATTAAAACTATATGGAGATACCACTTCTTACCTTTAAGGTTAGCAAAAATTAAGAAGTATAACAACACTCTGATGGTTATGGGAAAACAAACACTCTCACATACTGCTGGTAAGAATTCAAATTTATACAACCTCCACAGAAGGGGATACAGCAATATTTAAGAAATTTACACGTGCTTCTAAACTTTTGACCCAAACATACCATTTTAGGAATTCACCCAAAGATATATTTCCAACATACAAAAATATATATGACCAGGTTAGCCACTGCAGCACTGTTTGTAAATGCAAAATATTGGAAACATCATAAAAGAATGGTTAACATCCTCACAACACAGTAGTGATACACAACTGTCAGAGGGAGGAAAAGACAGACGGAGAGAGGGTGAGTCTATAAATTGATATGGAATGGGTTCCAAAATATGTTGTGTTAAATGAAAAAACCAAGCACAAAAGTTTTCTATAGTATATATCTTCTGTGTAAAAAAGAAGAAATCAGAAAATATACATGTATCTCATCATTCCCGAAGGGAAAACACACAGTAAGGATAATTCAGAAAATGATGAAACTGGTTATCTACAGAGTGGGGTAGAAAACGGTGGAAAGGGGGAAAAAAAAAGGGGGGGAACACTGCTCTGAGTATACATTTTTTTTGTACAATTCTTACTTTTGGAACCATGTTAACGTTTCACATATTCCAAAATAAGGAAGATCAATTAGGATGGGGAGAAAAACTCAGAATAAAAATAAACTCAGAACTGTATCTCAGGGGCGCCTGGGTGGCTCAGTCGGTTAAGCGTCTGACTTCGGCTCAGGTCATGATCTCACGTTTCGTGAGTTCAAGCCCCACATTGGGCTCTGTGCTAACAGCTCAGAGCCTGGAGCCTGCTTCAGATTCTGTGTCTCCCTCTCTCTCTCTGCCCCTCGCCCACTCATGCTCTGTCTCTGTCTCTCAAAAATAAATAAAGATTAAAAAATTAAAAAAAAAACTGAACTGTATTTCAAATGACTAACATAACCATGTGAGGATGGGAAGAATGCTAGGGAGAGAAAAATCCAAGTAACTTTTAAGCATGGTTTTTAGATAAGCACTGTCCAACAGAAACATGAGAATCACATATGTAATTTAGTATTTCTGATAGCCACATTTCAATAAAATAGGTGGAATTAACTTTATTAATATATCTTATCCAATATATCTAAAATATTTCAGTATATAATCAACATAAAAATATTACTAAAATACTAATAAGATCTTTGACCTTCCTTATTTTATACTAAATTTACAAAATCCAGTGTATACTTTACACTTAACAAAACAATTCATGTGTAGTGGCTACCCTATTGGGACACTGGAGATTTAGAGTATATACCTTTAGGCTAAAGAAAAACCTATCAACAAATACTGAACTCTGCTTAGGTGTCTTTTAAATAGTGGTATGAGTTAGCAATTCTTAAGTTTATTCTAAGATTGAGCCAATAAGTAAAAATATGAATAACAGGGCTAGATTTTTCCCTGTTGGAAGAGGGAGTTCTAAATACAGAATAAAGGAAGGACAGAATAAACCCTGTAGTACTGGGTTGGAATCAGAGGTTATCAGTATAAACTCACTGCTTTCAGTAGACAGATGAAGATGTACTGAGTGTGTGTGGACGGACACACACTTACACCACAATACAACTGTTTCCATGTGCCTGCTGAGAGGGCCTAGAGCAACGAGGGCATCTAGGGTCCAGATCCCGGCTTTTAAAACTATTCTCTACCAAAAGCAACCAGAGCTCCTTAAAGAAATAACTCATTCCAGGGCTCAGGCTGGGAAAGTGCAAGATGAGCCTACATTTTGTTGCAGTAAAAAGTGAGGCAGTGCTCAAAGAATGAGTAGCGTAAGCCAAAGGGAGACAGGAATCGGCTTGAAGGGACAGCAAGGCCAAAAGAGGAACAGCATCAAAATAAATAATTATGAAATAAAGTATTATTACAAATAAGTGTAGAAGATATGGTAGATTTACATATTCTGTATGTTGAATTTCTAAATCTACTATTTTGGAACCATCATGAAAATGATTGAGGCAGAAATCACCAATCAATACTAAAATTGGTGAGTAAAAGTTCCAGAAGTGGGGTGCCTGGGTGGCTCAGTCGGTTGAGCGTCCGACTTCGGCTCAGGTCATGATCTCGCAGTCCGTGAGTTCGAGCCCCGCATCAGGCTCTGGGCCGACAGCTCAGAACCTGGAGCCTGCTTCTGATTCTGTGTCTCCCTCTCTCTCTGCCCCTCCCCCGCTCATGCTCTCTCTCACTCTCAAAAATAAATAAATGTTAAAAAAAAATTTAAAAAAAAGTTCAAGAAGTAACATCTATAAAGTCTCAAAGTGTTTTCTCAAAGGTATTTCAAAATTAGAAACAAAATGTGAATACTTAACCCCACTGAACTATATACCTAAAAATGGCTAATCTGGTAAATTTTATATTATGTGTATTTTACCAACAAAACTACAAAAGGAAAAATAGTAACTACACGGGAAAACCTGGCAGACAGTACCATTTAAAACACTTTAAAAAAAAATCTTTTTTTTTTAAAGGTATAAATCAGCAAGGATGGATTTTTAATGAAGTGATCTAAGATCACATTACCAGTAATTCAACATCCTACACCACCTGACATGATGTCCTGAGAAGCATAACATTATTTCTACAGTACTCCTGCCAAAAATGGATAGTCTGAATCCAATCATGAGAAAACATCAGATAAACCCAAATTAGGGGCATTCTACAAAATAACTGGCCTGCACGCTTCAAAAATGTCAATGTCATGAAAAAAAATACAAACTGAGGAAATGCTCCAGATTAAAGGAAACTAAAGAGATACGACAACTGAATGCACTCCATGATCTAGAATTTTCTTTTGCCATGAAAGCACATTATTGGGACAAGGGCTGAAATTTGAACAAGCCTGCAGATTACACAATAATATTAAATCAATGTTAATTTCCTGATTTTCACAACTATACTTTGGTTACATAAAAGAATAACCTTATTTTTAGAAAATGCACTCTCAAGTATTTAGGTATACAGGGAAATAGGTCAGCACCTTATTGTCAAACAGTTCAAGAAATAGATAGTATGTATATGGAAAGAGAGAGAGAGAGAGAGAGAGAGAGAGGGAGGGAGGGAGGCAGGGAGAGAGGGAGAAGGAGGATAAATAAGAGGAGGGGAGGAAAAGTAGGAAAAAAAGAGGAGAAAGGGAGGAAGGGAGAGGGAGAGAAAAAGGAAAAGTAGTAAAGTGTTAATGTTTGAGGTATCTGAGTAAATTTTTTGTAGATTCTTGTAAGTTTTCTGCAGTCTGAAATAATGTCAACATAAATTAAACACCCCTCAAAAAAGAAAAAGATGTTAGCACAGTACCTGGCACATAATCTGCAGTCAAATGAATAGCAGCTGTTAGATGTTAATACGGACTCTAGATTCTACACAAAAAATTCTCTTGACATAACAGATATACACATTTATGGTGGGAAAAAATGGGGAGAGAAGCAAAATAATACATGTAATATGTTCCATTTAAACATCCTCACACAAATACACGTAAATGCACAGGAAAGACTAGAAAATATACACTAAATGGTTAATAGTGGTTAGCACTGGGTTGAGGAATCAAAGTGATTTTTATTTTCTTCCTCATACTTACCAGTATTTGCTAGCTTTCTTATAATGAAGATGAATCATTTTTATGTTTTTTCTAAAAATTACTTATAGAAATTAAAAGGATAGCCTGCAATCAAGGAAGGCATGGCATTCTTCATTTTCTATAACAATACCCTCTTTGCAGACCCATATTTAATTATTGTTTTTGAGCACCATATTGTTACTTGCCTTTCATTTATTAAAATTATAATGATCATGTAGTATCATTCTGATAGGGAAAAATTATGTTATAAGATGGCCAGACAGGACTGATAGGGGAATTCCAGTCCCCGCCCGAAGACTCCCCTTCCGGGTTCTTCCTCCTACCCCACTTGCAGCGTGCACCAAATTATTACTAATGTGGAAGTAACAGACTATAAATTGTCCCCCATTCTTGCGCTCGGGTCTCAGACCTCTGGAGAATGATCTCCTCTGAGCCTGCCTGTGTGAAATAAACCTCCTGCCTTCCAAGATCTCTGAGCGCCGCTTGGTTCTTCCATTGGGTGATCCAGACCAGGTTCCCTAACATTTGGTTCCCTGACTGGGAAACCCAACTGCACTGGCCCATTGTTGCCACCGGTTGGGGAAAATGACGAGGCGGTGAGTAATCTCAATGGAGAAGGCGCGCCCTGCCTGATATTCGGCACTCTCCTGCTTGGTCACCTCAGGCCAGCCCCGCTCCGCTGTTCCCACCAGACTCGAGGAGACTTGGTAGGTGAGGATCTGGACCCAATGTCAGACATCTGTAAGGCCTGGCGCCCCTGACCCAGTCAGACCCACCCATCAGGTTGGAAGGGGAGCCTGATCACCTCCCAGAGACCGTTCAGAGGTTTCACAGGCAGGGATTCCCAGGGAGGGAATGTATTAACCTCTGGTCTGAGTGTGTGAGTGAATGTGCAGCCCAATCTGGTCCTTCAGTTAGGACTTAATGTGTGGCTCCACGGGCAGGCACCCTTAAGGTCCCCAAAAGCCCACGGAGTCTGAGTGGGTCCGTCAGATTCCGTAGTGAACACCATACAGTCTATGGCGGCATCAGAATAGTTTCCGATCGTAAGTCACAAAGCTGAGACCACTTCACCTAAGTTCCTTTGGGACATGGACAGACGGGCATCTGACTGGTCTCCTCATTTCAGGGGGCACCCCTATCCCTCTGTCTGTCTTTGTGACTCCGTCTCATGGGAACATTATGAAGTCGGGACAGAGAACACCCACAGTTCTTGAGACTATGATCAAGAACTTCAAGAAGGAGTTTTTGGGAGACAATGGAATTAAGATGACCCCCGGCAAGTTAAGGCCCCTATGTGATTTGGAACAGCCCACTTTTGGTGTAGGATGGCCCTCACAGGGAACCTTAGATGTCCCAACAGTCTGCTGTGTCTGGCGTGTTGTCACCAGAGACCCAGGTCACCCAGATCAGTTCCCATATATCGACTCCTAGTTAGAGACTGCCCAAACCCTTCCCCCTTGGGTGTGATTTACCTGCAACGAACAGGGACAGGCTAGGGTACAGAAGTCCCCACTTCCACAAATTCTCGCCAGTGATCCGGCAAAAGAACCAGTCTTGCCCCTGCCATATGCTCCCCTGAGACCATCAGCACCTAACCCCCTGGTTCCCGATACTCTGCCACCTTCGGTCTCCCACCACCTCCAGACTCGGCACATCCTCTCTCCCCCAGAACCAGCGGCCAGATTGTGCCCTTGGCCAGGCATAGGCGCTCTCCAGATGCCAGTACGAGAGACGCGGGAACCTGAGAGACACAATGAAAACAAAACCCTCCAGCCTGGCAGCTCCATGATGCATTACCAGCCTTTCCCACTACTGATCTCAACTGGAAACTTAACACACCATCATATTCCAAAAAACCACAAACCTAATGGAGTCCCTCTTTCAGACCCACTGATCAACTTGGTAAGACTGCCAACAGCTGCTCCACACTTTAACACTGAAGAAAGACGGAGAATTATGAGAGGAGCTCAGCAATACCTTGAAGAACGTACACCAGGCAGGGTTGTCGATCCTGGCACCTGAGCTAGGACAGCCACATCTGAAGAACGTCCTACATGGGACTTCACTACAGAAGAAGGACAAGTCCACAACCGCAGGTACGAAGAGGCTCCCCTCTGGGGTATCTGAGCAGGGGCTAAGAAGACCATGAATATGACCAAGATACCATCAATCATCCAGCAGCAAGGGGAATCCCCAGGGATTATTATGAGAGGCTATGCAAGGCTTACCGCATTTATACCCCGTTTGATCCCGAGGCACAAGAAAGCCAACAGATGGTAAACACCTCTTTTTGTGGCCCAAGCTGCCCCAGATATCAGAAGGAAGCTCCAAAAACTCGAGGGCTTCACTGGAATGAACATCACCCAGTTGATCGAGGTTGCTAACAAGGTCTACATGAACAGGAAGGTCACTGCTGAGAGAGAAGCCGAAAAAAAGATGAGAAAAAAGGTCAGCCTCCTTGCTGCTGCTCTGAAGGAAAAGGACAACAAAAGGACAAGGAAGGTCCAGCTGCCAAAAGGGGGGAAGCCCAGAGCCTCCTCAGCAAGGGATCAATGTGTCTACTGCAAGGAGAAAGGACATTGGAAAATAAGGAGGTAGACACAGCTCCCTCCCTTACTATGGCCATGACATATGGCCCTTACTATGGCCTTATGGTGTCTGACAACTCCAGCCCTCCACCCAGATACACTAAAAAAGAAAATAAATGGGTTGAGGTCAAAGGGGCCACCCAGGCCAAGAAAGGATGGTGGAAACTGCCAGATGGACGCATCTTCGTCCCAGCAACAATGGGAGGGCATCTAGTCAGCAAATACCATCAACTCACCCATCTAGGAAAAACTGCATTAGAGGCCCTCCTCAAAAAACAATATTACATCAGTCTGCTGCCCGTGTTGTGTCAGACAATAAGCAAACAATGTGTGACTTGTGCCAAGAATAATGCCTGATCTATGCCGCGACTCCCACCAGGAGTCCAAATAGGAGCTACCCACTTTGAGGACCTTGAAATAGACTTCACAGATGTCCAGCCAAGCCAAGGACTTAGATACCTCCTAGTGATAGTCTGTACACACTCTGGATGGGTCAAAGCCTTCCCAACCAGGACAGAACGGAGCCAGGAAGTAGCTAGAGTCCTCCTGAAAGAAACTGTCCCCCGGTTTGGCTTACCAGCCACAATCTACAGTGATAACAGCCCTGCGTTCATGGTGGACATTATACAAACTTTAACCAACTCCCTCAACATCACCTGGACTGCTTACTGGCCTCAAAGCTCAGGGAAAGTAGAGCGGATGAATCGCACCCTCAATGGAACCTTAGCCAAGTTCTGTCAGGAAACAGACCTCTCATGGCCCAACCTATTGCCCCTGGACCTCCTGCGTGTCCATTGCACACCAGAAACTCAAGGTTTCTCCCCTTTTGAACTAATATATGGAAGGCCCTTCCATGTCTAGAGAGCCTCCCAGAGGACCTACACCAAATAGGGGATAAGGGAATAAGAGAACTTCAAGCTTTAGAGGCTACCCTAAATGAGTTACAACGATATACCACAGATAGGGCCCCAATCTCTCTAGGATCCCCTGTACACCCCTTCTCACCAGGGGACTTGGTCTGGGTCAAAGATTGGAAAAAAGACCCTCTCAAACCACAGTGGACTGGGCCTCATACCGTTACTGTGACCTCCCTACTGCCTCAAGGTCACGGACATCACTCCATGGGACCACCACTCCAGAGTCAAGAAGGCCAAACCTGAGGAGCCCCAGACTTGGAAGACTGACCCAAGTCTGACAAAACCACTCAAAGTGACTTTCTGGAGAGTCCTACATTTTTAGGATCTTCAGCCCTACTCAAACCACACCCAGGAAGCTGGCTGGTCTACAAACGGCAGAAGCTTGAGGAATCGCCAGTCCAATAAAATAAACAGACCGTCCTTACTCCTTGCCATCAGATTGGCAGAGGTTGCCCCAGAAAGCTGGGAAAACATCGAGAGGTTCCTGTTCGCACTCACCTTCCTCTTACTGACTGCCTCTAATCTGGACCCCATTCATAAACCTTCAGTCTTAAGGCCCAGTATAAATGAGCGGTGTTACTACCCGTCCTCCTAGGGACAAGAATAGCCACAGGGATAGGGACTGGCCACGGGGGTAGGAGGCACAGGCTCTTCTGTGGAACTATATCATAAACTGTCCCGAGAACTCAATGAAGACATGGAACGAGTGGCTGACTCCCTAGCGTCCTTGCAGGGCCAAATAAGTTCCCTGGCAGGAGTTGCCCTCCAGAACAGATGGGCACTTGACCTCCTCATTGCCAAGAAAGGGGGCACCTGCATCTTCCTCGGAGAAGAATGCTGTTACTTTATAAACCAGTCAGGAATAGTCACAACCAAAGTCAGGGAATTAAGGGAAAGGACCACCCCATAATAAATGAAGATGATGCCCTCTAATACAGCCTAGATAGTAAAGTGTTTTTTGTTGTTTTTTTAAAGATATAAAACAACAAGGGTGGAAAAAGGAGAAAAAAGTAACAAAACTTTGGAAGCTGGAACATATGCAAATATTTACAGCAGATCCTGGGGAGTCAAATCCCAATCCAACAGTAGAGAATGCTGAGACCCAAACCAATTTATAGCCAGAAACCTACACAAGGATCAGGAACGGACAGCACCGCCTCTGGAATTGGAAGTGAAATGGAGAAAGGGCACTGAGTGAAAGCTGTCTGAGGAGCAGTTAGATCCTTAGATCTCTTCTGCTCCCTGAAAAAAGACTTGAGGTTATCTCTGCAGAATGTAAAAAGGGATGATCTCTGGTTTAGGGGCTAACTGGAAGTGCAGAGGTCTTTAAAACCTGTGATGAAGTGCACATGGTTGAAAGCTAAGATCTACCCTTCCCCACTCCCATTCCCACACACTAGCTGCAAAAAAAAAAAAAGAAAAGAAAAGGTAAATTGTTGTAAATTAGAAGGACCTACAAATACCTACAAATACCCAGTACTACATACAAACAGGCAAAGACCTACACCAAGGCACATCACTATTAAATTTCGGAATACTGGGGACAAAGCAGAGATTGAACAAGTTTCCAATGAGTAGGTCCAAACAAAAGAAGAGGACTCAAATTTGCTGAGGACTTCTCAATAGCAACAGAGGACAAGGAGAAATAATTATGCCTTCAAAATTCCACAGAAAAATATTCTCAATCTAGAATTTTACACTCACACAAACTAGATTTACCAAATGTAAGGACAGAAAGAAAAGACACTCTGACATGGAAAGGCTTAAAAATTACCTCCCATATAATAAATACACTTTCTTAGAAAATCACCAGAGGACTAAGAATTTAAAGTTCTAACAAATTTAGGAAAAGACGGATTGTTCCTAGCCAGGGTAAACTGCCAAGAGAATCAGTTTCAAATCCATTCAATTGATAAGGACAACTTAACCCAAAAGGCACTCTTTTAAGCCAAACAATCAGGGACAGATTCACTCCAATAAACACCCCCACCTGAGGGCCAACAAATGAACTACAATGTCACCCAAGTAACCATGCATCTACAGATGATGTTAACCTACTTCCACCTCTTAAAATCTTCCAATCCCTGAACTCCACACTCCCAAAAACCACTATGTATGATTAACACTCTGCTTTGTTCAAGATTTGCCTGATCAGATATTCTAGATAGTGGTATCATCACCCTGACACCAAATGAAGAAATAAATCCCAACAAAGAAAGGCATGGATATGGAAAACAGGATATTCAATACAAAAAAGAAGTGAAGGAATATTGGTGAATGGGATTCCAGGATGCTAACTGCACCAGAAGTAGAAGGCAACCAATCCAGACTGAAGCTCTAAGACAGAGCCAGGCATGTTGAAGGCTGTGGTCCCCATGTTCTCTGCCACAGTAGCATCTTTCAAATCCAACACAACTACCAGAGGATGTGCTCTACCTAAGCAAGAGGGTAAATGAGGAATAAGGAAGGTTAAGAGTTACAATACTGGGAATCTAATTGAAAAGGAAAGAAAAGTCTAAGAATAACAAAGGGAAATCTTCCCCAGAAATGAGCTGTGAAGCAGGCCCAGATATTAGGTGTAGATAGGAGGACAACGAAGGTCTCTAGCAGAGAAGTTGCCAAAAAAGGAAAAAAATTAGAACACATTACTGTGACTGACCTTATGGAAAACTGCACTGAGAGGCTACTATTTCAAGACACTATCAGCAAATAAAATTTGCACAGGCACAGTAACGTAAACGTAAGATTAACTATTTCATTTAACCAGACATTGTAATATAACTAAATTGGGAAGGTAGAGAAGGAATAGCAGTGGTGATGGTGGTTGAAAAACAGTACAGAGGCATGTGGGTGTCTCAGTCACTTAAACAGCGACTTTAGTTTAGGTCATGATCTTGCAGTTCATGGGTTCGAGTCCTGCATCAGGCTCTGTACTGACAGCTCAGAGCCTGGAGCCTGCTTCGGATTCTGTGTCTCCCTCTTTCTCTGCCCCTCCCCACTCACACTCTGCCTCTCTCTCTCCCTCTCTCTCTCTCTCTCTCAAAAATAAACATTAAAATTTTTTTTTTAAAAAGAACAGTAAAACTTTCTCTATCTTAATAGAAACTTAACATATAATGAAAAAATTGGTGACTCAAAAGACAGCACTACACATATATTATTTGGAAATATGGATACATAAATGCCAGAAGAAGAGCTGAAAGTGGTTACCTTTAGGGAAGAAACTAGAAAGCATGGGGATTCACTATGTTTTGTTATAAATTCAGTTTTTACTATTTGACTTTTAAAGCTTGTCTATTTTAAACTATATGTCTGTTGATAAAATACAAAAAACAGCAACTGACGAATTTCTTAAATGTATTGTTCATCATTTAAAAAAATATATAAATAAAATATTTTCAATTGAAAGGAGTAAAAAAAAAAAAAAAAACATCCTAAGGAAAAAGGTCTCCCTTTTTGTTGGGAGACCTTCACATTTTTTCCTAGTACTGAAAGAACACAAACATACAAAATATAGAAGCTTTAAAAATAAAAAAATTTTAAGGCAAATAATTACCACTTGAGTGGACAAAATTCAGTAATTGTAATACCAGGAAGATTGTAGGTCTGATCTTACTTACAAATTCATTAATGATCAGGAGAGTGCAAATAACACATTTAATTAAATTTGCTCATTTATCTATTTGGGGAAGTACGATTAACAGCAGTGAGAGAGAGTAGTAACATAAAAGGACAGAGACGAATTAAAACATTGCCCAAAACAACCAAATTGGAGAGTGGATGGAAAGCTAAGTAAAATTAGGGGCTAAAGACAACAAAAGAGAGGTATCAGAGGCTTATTTACCACCATTTTAAGGCACACTGTGGCAACGTGGAGTAATTTTGGCCAATGCCAATGTTAAGAGGAGATACATAAAACACACACATTATGTATATGTATGTTTGTACACACACAAGCATACATATACGTACATACACATAATTTTTTCCTTATGAGAGACTGATAATCCTAATTAAACAAGGATCTGTGGGGCACCCGGGTGGCTCAGTCAGTTAAGTGTCCAACCCTTGATTTCGGCTCAGGCTGTGTTCTCACAGTGGTGAGATCAAGCTCTGCAGTGAACCTGGAGCCTGCTTTTGATTCTGTCTCTCTTTCTCTTTCTCTCTCTCTCTCTCTCTCTCTCTCTCCCCCTGCCCCCGTCCCCCACTCTGGCATGAGTGCATGCTCTCTCTCAAAATAAATAAACTTAAAAAACAAACAAACAAACAAGGATTTGTAAAGGATTATACCCTAAAAACAAAGTACTGTTAACGCAATCTGACAAGAGTGGTTTTATATTCATAATTTTTATAAGTACAGAAACTCTATCAAGGATTACCAATAATGACAAACTGTCCTAAAGACAATTAATTCTGTTGTCTACCTTGTATTCTTCATCTAGCCACACTTGGATTATCCTGATTGTTCCTGTTCTTTATTCCCAGGCACTGACCACTCAGAATAGTCTACATTTACCCATCTCTCCAGCAGAAAGGTGTCGCTATGTGACTAATTTTCACCAACAGAATATGAGCAAAAGTGGTACGTGTAACTTTCAGTAAGTATCCTTAAGGGGAAGGAAATGTGTTCTTTTCTTCCTCCTTTCTGATGGATGGAATGTGAATGAAACAGCTGGAGCTCCAGTAACTATCTTAGACTATAAAGTGACTTCAGAAAGAACAGAATCCATGCAGAGAAGTGCAACATGACACCATGACAGACAGACCATACCAGTCCTAGACTACTTTGGGAATTCCTGACGTTGGGCGAAATACACTTCTATGATGTTGAAATCTCTGCTATTTGGTTGCAACCAAATCTAATCCTAATTAGTATAACCGCTAGGCTAAGGCACACTCCTCGTTTTGTTTCTCTAAACATTCTCCTGCCTCTCCTTTTTTTTTTTTTTTTTTCTTAATTTTTTTTTCAACGTTTTTTATTCATTCCTGGGACAGAGAGAGACAGAGCATGAACGGGGTAGGGGCAGAGAGAGAGGGAGACACAGAATCGGAAACAGGCTCCAGGCTCCGAGCCATCAGCCCAGAGCCTGACGCGGGGCTCGAACTCACGGACCGCGAGATCGTGACCTGGCTGAAGCCGGACGCTTAACCGACTGCGCCACCCAGGCGCCCCCTCCTGCCTCTCCTTTATTGTGAGTTTTCCTCAATACTCTATTGTTGGTCTTTTCCACTCTTCTCCCACTGGGTTCTAGGCCAACATTCTAAAATAACATCTCTATGTGTCAGATCTTTGAGCTCTAGTTTTATCTCCAGCTGCCTATCATTCCACTTGTATGTGACATAATTAAACAGGAATACAAGTGATTTTTAAAACGCACACATTGGGGCGCCTGGGTGGCGCAGTCGGTTAAGCGTCCGACTTCAGCCAGGTCACGATCTCACGGTCCGTGAGTTCGAGCCCTGCGTCGGGCTCTGGGCTGATGGCTCGGAGCCTGGAGCCTGCTTCCGATTCTGTGTCTCCCTCTCTCTCTGCTCCTCCACCGTTCATGCTCTGCCTCTCTCTGTCCCAGAAATAAATAAAAAACGTTGAAAAAAAAAAACAAAAACAAAAAACGCACACATTAAATAAAGTAGTGGTGGTAGCAATGGCAGTAGTTATTGTGAGGGTAATAAATAGCTAATATTTACTGAGCTCTTAATATTTATTAGGCACAGTTCTAAGTCTAAGAGCTAATCCTCACAACAATCCTATGAAGCAGGAAGTACTGTGCCATATCCATTTTAAAAATGAGGAAACCGAGACCCAGACATGTTAAGTAACTTGCTCAAAACATATAACTAGTGTATCAAAGAGATCAAACCTAGGCTGTCCAGAACCCACCCTCCTAACCCAATATACACTAGTACTTTATTCTAAGGATGCTATCACAGCTTAAGACTTTTTAAGTTGTCTTCAGCAACCACATGACAGTCATTTAAATATCCACCATGGTAATAAGTTTTATGCCTCTGCAGAATCATTTTTAGAAACTGTCAAATATCACTTAGAAATAAGTAATTAAGATGAGTGATCAAGCTAGAAAATACTCTCTTGAAAACAAAGGATATGATCATCAAGCAACGAGACTGGTTTTCTTGTATTGACTCTACTGTTTCTGAAAGCAGTTTCAAAAGACAAATTCCAAAGAATACTTATTTGCTAAAATAAATGTATGGCCTCAAAAACAAATACTTTAAAAGTGAGACCTTTCATTTTTATGTTCTTTAGTTTTTTGGGTTTTTTTGTTTGTTTTTGGTTTTTTTAACGTTTTATTTATTTTTGAGACAGAGAGAGACAGAGCACGAACGGGGGAGGGGCAGAGAGAGAAGGAGACACAGAATCTGAAACAGGCTCCAGGCTCTGAGCTGTCAGCACAGAGCCCGACGCGGGGCTCGAACTCACGGACCATGAGATCATGACCTGAGCCGAAGTCGGACGCTTAACCGACCGAGCCACCCAGGCGCCCCTATGTTCTTTAGTTTTAAAGTACCAGATTTTTTTTAACTAGCACTCAAATGATCTAAAACCTAAAATTTATATTAGCACTTGAACTCATTATCTTTCTCCCTAGGCCTATCTGAGCTCTTTTCCCAATGTCACTATCAATGACACTACAATATACCTGCTAGGTCCGGCTCAAAACTTTGAGATATTCTGATTCTTTCAAATTTTCCAACCCCATATTTACTGTTCTTCCTCCACGAGCTATCATGTTTTCTGTTTCCACATTACCCCACTACTGCTGTATTGAAATACTCGCCAGCCACTCTCAACTAGAGGTTAGCCCACAAAGCTGCCAGGACAACCATTCTCACTGTTTTCATCATACGACTTTCCCTGGTATTCAGGGAAATACTTGCCCTGGTATTCAGATTGGCAATGGGAAAGCCAGAATTTGAACCCATTTCCTAGGTTCCCACTCAAAGTGAATACAAATTTAAAGATCACCGCCCAGAATATAATTCATGCTAGTTCCAGAAACTGCCAGACACTACTCATAAACATGTTACCTTTCTTTAAAAAAATCAGGATACAAAATTTGTATACAATAGCAAGAGATCCCAATTTAAGTGCATCTGTATTACATTAATAGGCATACATAGGAAGGAAATAATCTTAAATGTTAATAGTTACTTCCAGATGGTGAAAATATGGATATATTTTCCAAATCCTCTATAATGAGCACATACTGAATTTATAATAAGAAATACTTAAAAATTAAAACTATATGACATTATGAAGTCAAAGATAAATTCCTTGACATTGAACTCAAGTGTCAGAAGCAAAGAAAAGTTTCAGGCTACCCAAGGAAATAAACAAGAAGCACAGTACAAAAAAGAAACACTACAGCAATAAGTGAAAGAAAAGCAACGTCACATTAACAACAATGGTCGCAGAAACCAAGAGCTACATGGCTCCTGGGGCTTGTTGACTCCAGTACTTAATAAATCATTGGTTCTTACACTAGAAGAGTCAAGAGGCCTAAAAGGTCAATGGAAATTCTGAATGTATTGAAAGATGGTCACACTGAGATTGAAACTGTTATTTGGGATAGTTGTAGAGAATTACACACCACATAAACAAATCAAGACTACTAATTTTCCTTCTGGGTAGTCTCCTAAAATGAAAATGTGAAATGAAAGCACAAAAGTTCTGAAAAGATTCATAGGATAAAAAAATTTAGGACCACTAAATAGGCTATAAATTCATCTTTCCCTGGCACTAGTTTTTTTAATTCCAGTCCAACATCCCTTACCCAAAACACCTGGGGCCAGAGAGGCTTCACAATTCACGAACTTTTTTTATATTTTACAAAGGTTAATATGGTACATATTCCATATGTTACAAAATATTCCAACTAGGGCTTCGGGCAAAACTCTAATTAAACACATTAAACATTTGTATGGGAAAAGTATAAATCACTATACTATGTAAAATAAAGACTACAAGTAGCCTGACATCAGTGCAGACTGAATTTTGCTGCCAACAGTTTGCCACAAACTTCTTAAAGACTTCCCATTCTCGTAACAGTTTGAATTTAGGAAACATGGATAAGAAATTATGGACCCGAAACTGGTTACATCTAAGAGGTGGAATTATGCATGGATTTTGTTTCTTTCCTGATATTCCACATATTCAACAGTGAACATGTACCATATTATTTACAAAACAATACTTGAAATTTAAAAAGGGATGTGAAAAAGCCCAAATACAGATACTGACCAACTAGCAAACTGGGTTAAAAAAAGAAGTAAGATCTTGTTCAGATTTCAAAAGCCAAAAAAGTAACTTAAAATAGCTCTGAGTTTAAAAGTTTTTCCAAGTTTAGTATAAGTATTTAAAATAAATGAATAAAAATGCTATCAACAGTGGGGGAAATCCTTACTAAGACTCAACAGGAAATTTATGAACTGAAATTCAAAATGTGATAATTGTATTAACTCATTTGTAACTTACTATTTTTCAGTTCAATTAAGTGCTTGTGACAGACTGTCTTTCCCAAAGATGGCACCTATCTCCTGTCCCCAGTCTTTCTTACAATGTGACTTTGACACTTCTCCCGTGAGAAGTGGGTTCAGTGTAACTGCTATTTTTGACTCTGACAAGTTTATGTCACTATGTAACTTCCACGAGTAGGTCCCAAAAGGCAATACAGTTTCTGCGTGGTTCTTTTAGGATGCTCATTCTTAGGAAACAGTCACCACCTTGCTCTCAAGGAGCTCCACTGGTCTATGTGGAGAAACTGTAGGCAGGTGTTCTGTGGGACAGCCACATTAGCCCCCAGACATGAATGCTGACACCTCCAGGAGCCGGCAGGTCACCACCAGCTTTTAATTATAAGTCTTTCCACCTAAAGGTCAGGTAAGCCATCTCCTCACTACCTTGTCTGAATTCAGACAAAATCCACAGCATAATAAAATGGGTATTTTACACCGCTAAGTTTTGGAGAGGCTTGCTACACAAAAAGCTAACCAGAAAAAGCGCCCTTCCCTAGTTCAGTAGCTCCATTCATATGAAACCTATACACGTACGTGCACACATACACTCTAATATCAAGCTTTTCTCAACACTGAAGAAGGTCTAATCTGCCAATGAGAAATTGGACAGACCTGTTTAAATAAGACAGTTTCCACTTGGGAACAATTCATGTCAAATATATTCTGAGTACCTGACATATGTAGAACACTTTGCTAAATGTTTAAAACACAAAGGTAAATAACATATAGTTATTAATCTAATCTAGAATGGGAGGAAATAAAAACAAGTATACAAATAGTTTACAGAAGTATTTAAGTGCCAAAACTGGTACATAAAGTTAATTCCACCACAGTTAATTTATAAAATCATTTGGACTCATAAAAAGCTTTTTGATTTCTTTAGGAAAGTAGAAGAGCTTTGCAGATGCCTAGAAAAAAAGACTAAAAAAACATATGAAAAATGTGGCCTTCGTTATGTGCTTATAAGGCTGTTTTTTGTTGTTTTAATTCTTTATTTCCCAAGTTTTCTACAGCAACCATGTACCAGATTTATTAAGAAAAAAAATTTTGGGGGGGAGGGGCACCTGGGTGGCTCAGTCAGTTAAGCATCCGACTTGGGCTCTGGTCATGATCTCCAGGTTCGCGAGTTCCAGTCCCCAGACCAGCTCTGTGCTGACAGCTCAGAGCCTAGAGGCTGCTTTGGATTCAATGTCTCCCTCTCTCTCTCTGCCCCTCACCTGCTTTGCACTCGGTCTCTTTCTCTCTCTCTCTCAAAAATAAACATTAAAAAAATTTTTTTTAATTAAAAAAAACATTTTAAAAAATTTTTAATTTTTTTTAACGTTTATTTTTCTGGGAGAGACACAGCCTGAGCAGGGGAGGAGCAGGGAGAGAGGGTGACACAGAATCTGAAGCAGGCTCCAGGCTCTGAGCTGTCAGCACAGAGCCCGACGTGGGGTTTGAACTCAGGAACTCTGAGATCATAACCTCAGCCCAAGTCAGACGCTTAACAGACTGAGCCACCCAGGTGCCTCAGAAAAAAATGTTTTTTATTTATTTTGAGAGAGAGAGAGAAAGAGCAGCAGGAGCAGGGGAGGGATGGAGAGAGAGAATCCCAAGCAGGCTCTGTGCTGACAGCACACGGAGCCCAATGTGGGGCTTGATATCACAAACCATGAGATTATGACCTGGGCCAAAATCAAGAGTTGGATGCTTTTTTTTTTTAATTTTTTTAACATTTATTTATTTTTGAGACAGGGAGAGACAGAGCATGAACTGAGGAGGGGCAGAGAGAGAGGGAGACACAGAATCTGAAACAGGCTCCAGGCTCTGAGCCATCAGCCCAGAGCCCGACGCGGGGCTCGAACTCACGGACCGCGAGATCATGACCTGAGCCGAAGTCGGCCGCTTAACCGACTGAGCCACCCAGGTGCCCCAAGAGTTGGATGCTTAACTGACTGAGCCACCCAAGCACTCCAAAAGAAAACAATAGTTTTATTTAATTTTTTAAAAATGTGTTTAAAATACACTATGAAGAGAGTCAAGCAAGAGGTTAATAGATCTGTAACAGAAGCTATTCTGGTGTCAGCATGCCAAATATACAAAATAAATTTAGAATTTAAGGAGAATTTTCAGTAGAATAAAAACTGCATAAACATGTTACTTGTTTGCTATTAATATCTACTTTTCTTCCCTTTCCTTGCTAATTACAAATATTTAGAAGGTCTCCTCAGGTAACAGAAAACAACTACCTCAATAAGCTCTCCATCTCCTGGTCATGCCCTCCCAGATCCCTCCAGCATTCTGTCTCCCTCTCTGCATCTATCATTTCTAAGGTGGCCCTTCTCTCTACATCTCTGATTATTCTTCTTTCTAACTCTGCCTCAGACTGTCTCTCTCAGTGTTTCTGACTTCCCGTCTCTAGATGACCCTCATTCTCTGCCTATCATGTGTGTTCTTCTGTTTCCCTCCAGTGTGTATGTCTGTGTGTGTGTGCGTGGATAGGTGTTTGTGTTACTCTCATGGACTCTGCCTTTTGGTCAGTTTCTTCCCCACAGCTACCTACCCCATTTCCAAGACATTTCTGTTACCTTTTCCCTCTAATCTTGATAAACTAGCAGGAATGGTATTATTATCCCTATTTTATAGATGATAAGAGAACACATACTGGACTACTGATATAAATTTGAGAGTTTAGGATTTATATCCAAGTGCTTCTCTTCTTTAATACTCTTCTGGTATTCCACGGAAAAAAAAAAAAAAAAAAAAACTTGAAACAGCCCAACTGCAAGCCAGTATTAACACTACATGTATTCTTTCCTAAGAAGGAAATCTATTAAGGAGTGCCACATACCTTTTGCCTCTGTTTTTGCCTCTGTTTTTGCCTCTGTACCAAGTAAATGGTCAGGAGCTGTCAGAAATCTATACCATTATATTAACAGGTTAACAGTGTTATTTGGGAATCTCACAATACTAGACACCAGACCTGCTGTTTCCAACAGTGCTTCTCTATTTTTATCCCTAGTCTGGAAACAACCATGTTTGACATAAAAAAAAAAAAAAAAAAAAAAAAAGATATAAGAGGGACAACAAATGTTAATAAAACTGAAGAGTGATTCTGAAGAATGGAAAGCTATATAGAAAGCTAGCATGAGACAAGTGAAAAATGCACACCACAGACTGGAAGCAACTGGTCTATGTTTTATTGAGAGAGTAGAAAACCCTCTTCAAATGCAGGCTTACAGCTTGCTGAGCAACACCCTATAACTTCTCTTCTATCTAAAGCTCTGTCAACTGGAATTTTTCCGTAATTCAATAAACTCTTATGACTTACCCAGACTTCATCCATCCTGCTGGGCTCATCAACAAGGAACTCTAAATGTTTTCTCCACTAGCTAAGACCACATTTTCTGATGGGTGGCATAGAAGTAGGGTTCTCTTTCAAGCTACCAATAGCCTAGTTCCATTTCTTTCCACTTCTATAAGTGGGAAGTCTGCAACAAATACAGTTCAACAAAGAAGAAATGTCTAAATTATAATTCAGGTTAATGATTGTCAAAGATCACCCTGTAGGTCCCCAATTTTATACAGAGTGTGAGGGCTAGTCTTATATTTAAACAGGTTTATCATTAAAAATCTATACTTTTATTCTGGCACTAGCTCACTTAACTCTATTATGTCTAATGAGTACATAAGTACTGAATCGACAATATACCAGTTTTATCATTCATTCTGGCAAGCTATTTTGTGAATGGTTAATCTATGGAGCTAATGAGGACAGGGTCACAGATTGGAAAATCTTGGCCAATTAGCTTTGCTGTGTTTCATGGGTTGATGGTTACAGTCAACAACCTTAACCTTGGCTAACAGAAACAAAACAAAACAAAATACACTGATCATGTGAAGTATTAGAGGAATGAATTATAAATGTTTGACCAAAATCAATGATTATCATAAAAATATAATAATAAAATTTTTTAAAGTAATGCTAACATAATCTACCTTTTGCTAAGCCTGGTTAGTATGTGCCTAGTTCAAAAAATCTCTAATCTTTTCAGTCATGCGAGATTGGTTATTATTATCCCTGTTTTACAGATGATAAGAAAATGAACTCAGAATGATAATATGAACCAAAGTCATAACCTATTAAGTGGTGGAGCCTGAATTCAAACTTTGATTTGACTCCAAAGCTTAGGTTATTTCCACAATACCATATAGTTTCTCAACAGCATGCCTTAGGGACATACGACAATCAACAAAATGTTCTTACTCAGAACTATTCAGCACAGTCATTACTGAGCATATCCACTACGTACACTTAGATGCTAAAGCTGAGAATGAGTTTACCTTCCAAAACTTCTTTAAGCAAAACAGCAAAGATTCTTGTTCTTTAAGAACACAAGCATTTAAAACAAAGGAAAAAATAATACATTATAGCATACAAAGTAATTTTTAATGGAAATGACTATTGTCATAGCTTTGTATAAAAGTCTATAGTGAAAAAATAGTTATCTTGCAGATTCATAACTGGAAGAATGAAATTACCAGGGCAGAGCCAGAGGATACCACATTAAAACAGAGTAAAGGAAACATTTCCTAAAAATCTGAGTCTGCAGGTATCTTGTAGTCAAAACTCATTTGTAGGAAATAAAAATAAATATTTCAATTCTTAACCCTAAGATTTTGCTTTGACCAACAGATCAATTTTCTCTATTAGACTATCCTTCTTGGTTTCTCTCAACTCTCACTCCTTGCAAATGTGTACACCAATGTCACTAAGAGTTTTACCTTAATAAAAAATGAGGTCACCAAGCTCTCTGGAACCTACCCACTAAGCTAACTAACTTTTAGAGTCAAACAGTCTGACTTAAAAAAAAAAAAAAAAAAAAAAAAAAAAAAAAAAAAAAGGCAGGAATGAGGGGAAGGACCAAAAAATGGCTCTATAAAACTATGTCCTAGTCAATAGTCAATAACTAAGTCATAAACACAGATAATTGTTCTACTACAAGCTACAATGTGCAGACAGAAAACAGCATCCTTACGACAGGTTACAAATGAAGCACCAAAGCACATCCCAAACAACAATCTTTTCACAATAGCATTTTAGAAACCTCTAAAAGTGAAAAATAGCCTAATATAATCTTTATATAAAATACAATTGCTAAGAAACACACTGCAGAATGAGAACTTCTATTTACAGTATTTTGGGGAAAAAAAAGAAATCTCAAGAAAATACATTATCTAAATTATCATTTTTTGATCATCATAGTCAACAATTACAATAGCAACAAAGCAATGAGCACTTACTCTATGCACTACTAGGTTTCTTATATTAACATCTCATTTAATCCTTATGAACACCTTGCAAGATAAATGTTATTGTATCTATCCTAGAAACTAGTCATCAGGCTCAGGGGGGTCAACTAATTTGCCAAAAGTCATAAAGTAAGTCACAACACCAGGATTTGAACGCAATTTGTTCAACTTTGTACATTGGACTAATTCACTGTACCGCCATCCTGTTTTTTTGAACCACATTTAAGCATTTTCCAACCGACGATATCAGTATAAATACAAGTTAGGATTACCTTATTACTACACCTCCAAACCCTTATATTGATTGTAAAATCCCATTCTCTACAAGGGGAAAAATAAAACAAAAAAGCTACCTGCTTAGAGTCTCAGATCTTAACTGCCAGAAGACTGGAATATGGGCTATTTATATTCTGAATTCTAACTATGAGGAAACAGACTTCTAGCATACATACCTAGGACAGATGAAGATGACCCCAGTATTTCAGCTACTATGCACACAAGGTTAGTGGAACTGTGTTAGAATTAGAGCTAGAGTTAGCACCAGAAGTATCTTAAAGGGGGTAAAAAAATACAAGACCTGCTGGAGACAGGCATCAGTTTAGCACAACTGATGAACAGAAAGTGCTGAGATCCTTGTACTTTTGTGGTGAAGGAAGGATGTAACTGAGCAAAATGGGTTGACAGGCGAGTGTGTTGGCGGTAGGGAAGTGTCCTAACTCTGGGAGACCTTAATTTGCAGATGAAGTTTAAAACGGACTCCACAGGTGACAGGGCCTTCAAGTCACCTCTTCAAGAGGTACATGGCTTAACGTTTGCATGGCTTGTATTCGTTTCCAAAGTCACTTCCCCTTATTTATTAAATCATTTGCTTTTCACAAAGAGCATGGTCATGTTTATAATCGAGTTTCAAAGACATGAACGTGGTTTTAAAATTCAACTGACCTAGACTGGAGACAGGAGGATAAAGTTATATCTGATACATGCTTTCTCCCACGTTATCACATATTATCCGCTGACGCCCACAACACTGGAAGGCAGGCAGGCCAAAGACTAGTAGCCCCATTTTTCATATCTAGAAACCGAGGCTGCGGAAAACAGGTTACAAAAGATCACAAGTCCAGAAAGTGACAGACCTGAGACTCGTCTCAGGACATTAGTCTCCAAACCCTGTGCTTCTTTCCTTTCTCAACTCTGAGAGGCGGCTTTATTGAGTAAAGAAAACTTTTAATAATCGGACTTGGTGGTTTCCGAGGGCCGCCCAACAAACCAGGAAGTACATCCTCCCGTTCAGACAGCTCACTCCCAGCTCATGCCCATAGCCCGGGGCTCCTGGACAGCCGAGCGGACTCCCTCAAAATGCTCGCAGCCCGGAAATCGCCACCAGCCCCGGGGTCTTCTCGGGGCGGCCTCTGAGGCCCACAGCCCCGTTGACCCCTGGGGGGATCGCCACGGACCCGCTCAGTACCTGTTGAAACCCGGGAAAGGAATGTCCTCTCCGCAGAGAGTATTTGGGAAGAGGCCCCAAAGCGGGCGCTCAGCCTCTAGGACAGCAAAAGGACCTCGGGAGGATCCCTGCAACCCAGGGCCCGCAGGGGTCGAAGGGCGGCAGCTTCCCAGTAACCTCCGCCCCAGACGGAGACCCGCCCCGTGAGTCACGTGAGGGGAAAAAAATACCGGTAACTAACAAAAAGAGAAAGGAAGTCTTGTCCAAAGTGTGTGGGGAGAAGTGGGAGCGACCAGCCCCAGCTAAAGGTGTAGAGGCAGGAAAGGACAGGGACGTGGGGCTGCTCGTTACCGGGCGCGCCGTCGCTCTCCGCTTCCGCCACCTCCTCGATGCTCTTGCTCTTCCGCTCGCGCCGCTGGGGCGCGCGCCAGGCCTCGACTCCTCCCCCCACCCGCGCCGCGGGGCCTTCTGGGGGCTGTAGTCCCTCCAGGCCGGGGCTGCGCAGGCTGCCTCCCGGTCACGTGGGGGGAGGGCTGGCAGAGCTGCAAGGGCGAGAAGGGGTTTGCGCTTCCGTCTGCTCAACCCTCTGGGCTTCGCTTTAGCCATAAACGTGCTCAGACGTCCTCCCGTCCCGCTCTTACACCATCCCGCCTTTTCCGTTAACGGCGAAGTTTTTTTGAAAAAGGCAATATAATCCGTCGTCTCCACTTCCTCCTTCGTGCTCTGCCGTGCAGGTTCTGCTCCCGAAGAAAATGGCAATGTGGCCATCATTATCTTAATTGCCAAACTCACGTGAGGAATTTCCAGGTCTTCTAACTTAACCTTTAGACGCCATTTGAGGCTGTTGGACATTCTTCATCATTTATTTTCTATGTCACTCTCTGGATTTTCTTTCTTCCTCTCACGCCATCCTTCTCAGTCTCCTTCAAGAATTCTTTTTCTAAACCATCTCTTAACTATTAGTAGTGTTCTCCAGAGTTCCTGGCAATGAAGTGAAAGGTGCAGGCCGAGAAACCTGAGCTTCCCAACGTCATAAACAACCGCATTTCATCCATGTCCCACAGGCATCTCAAATGTAGCAATTTGTGAAGCAAACCACCCATCCCCTATTGACTAATATTCACTCCAACTTCCAACCTACATTTCTCCTTCTCTTGCTTCCTCTTCCACCCATGCCCACACGGTCACCAAATTTTGTAGAGTCTATCTCCCAAGTATCTCTTGACTCTGCTCTCTCCTCACGACCACTGCCAGGGATTTAACTCAGACCTGCATTATTTCTTGCATTGGCTTCCTTACTGGTCTCAGCACCTCAGCATCTCTAGTCCTCCCTACTGCTGTCTGGCCCAGTTATGCAAATGGAAAATTTAATCATGTCACACTTTTGGTAATATCCCCTAGAGGATCCACTTGATTGAATTTGGGAAGAGGTATGGAGGTGAATCCCTTCCGTAGCTTTTATAAAATGAGAATGCCAGCCGCACTACTCCCCGCCCTCCCTATCCTGTATTGTGGTTGGGAGGTTCAAAGAAAGGAGACTTATAACAGATCTTATTTTAGGGTAGATGCGCATAGGCAAACTTCAAAGGTTCCCCAGGTGATTGAATCACTTAACAAGGGTGTTTTTTATTGACTACACCAGGCATTATTCTGGGTACTGAGAAAATACTAGTAAACAAGACAGTCCCTGCCCTTGTGGAGTTTACATTCTCTTGGAAGAGACAGATTTTAATCAAATGATTACATGCCAAAAACAAAACCAACAATAATAACAACAAAAAACACAATTACCAGCTGCGATAAGAATTGTACAGGAAAAACAATCAGTCCCTTTCCCTTTCTTTCTGACACCTGCTCCAGCCCAGGGTGGGAATCCTCAGCCTATCAAACAAAACCTGTCAGGAGCTAATCTCCTTCCATTCCCTCCCACATACATCTAGATTTACCAGACTGCCTGATCACACTTGCTCGCTCACCTTTGCAAAAGCTGTCCCTCTGTTTGGAAAACCCTTTCCCTTCTCCCTGTGCTAACTTCTACCCTGTCTAATTCTCCTCTGTTGGACTAACAGCAAACCCAACAGAACACCAGCCACATGGAAGGATTTTCTGAGGATTGAACGGAGTCAGCTGATAACTCTTAGGCAAACAGGGGAGCCAGGAACAGTTGAATGTGGGCTACTGGGCGCAGGGCTACGTTAGCCAATTTAGAAGCACAGGGCCTGAGCCAACACCCATCCTTCAAAACACAGATCACGTGTCATCTCTTCCAGGAAGTGTTTGCCGAGTTCCGCCAAGATGAAATACTGCCTCTTTCCTGGGTATTCATTGCATCCATGCCAACCTCTCTTCCAGTGAAACACTAGACCCAGATCACACCAGGTTTGAAGAGCCAACAGTTAAATATTCGGGAATTTTCCAAGTCAGTTTCTAAAGCATTGGAAGCTTGAAATCAGCAGTGATGGGAGTATTTACACCACCATGGAAATAAGCAAATGACAAATGAGGGCCTTTGGGTTTTGTTTTGTTTTGTTTTCCTTTTTGGAGAGCCAGTTTGCCAGCACATCACTGCCTTTATCATCTCATGCATCTCTACATTGTATCATGGTGATTACTCCCCTATTACATGAATCCCTTGTAACAGCTTCACTTAGCAAATTTTTATTGTTATTTATTACTATGCACCAGAAACTAGCAAGATGCTGAAGGGATGGGTATACAACGGAGAACAAAAAAGCCTGGTCCCTACTGTGAAGGAGCTTGCAATCTAGCAGATTAGACAGAAAATAAACAAAGACCTCTACAAATTGAGCTGGGCTGCTTTGTGACAAAACATCCTGGCAATGAATGGTAGTGGACAGAGAATACTACACTACTTTAACAAGGTGCTCCAGGGACGCCTCTCTGAGGAGACGATCTTTCTACTGGGCGCCAAAGGGTTAGAAAGAGATGGTCAAGGGGAAAAGTGTTCCAACCAAAGGAATCAGGCTATACACAAGAGAGGTAGGCTGTTTGAAGGACAGAATGGTCAGTTTTACTGGGATGGTGTAATGATTAATTGTATTTGTCAACTTGACTGGGCCACAGGGTGCCTAGATTAAACATTATTTCCAGTTGTGTCTTCAAGGATGTTTCTGGTGAGATTAGCATTTGTTGGACTCAGTAGATTATTCCCTTCTTCAGTGTGGTCAGGCATCATCCCATCTACTAAATCCCTGAATAAAACAAAAATCTGGGGAAGGGAGGATTCATTCCCTCCTTGCCTGTCTGTTGAACTGAGGCCTTGGTCAGTTGGTCTTCACCTACCCTTGGACTGGGATTCACACCATTAGCTCCCCTGGTTCTCAGGCCTTTGGACTCAGACTAGAATTACACCAGCAGCTTTCCTGGGTCTCCAGCTTGCTGAGGGCAGTTTGTGAGACTTCTCAGTCTCTACAATCATAGGAACCAAGTCCTCACAATATAAAAAATATATAAATCTCTTCTATATATACGTATAAGTGTACATATACATAAAAAACATTAGTAGGAGATCTATATCTCCTGTTTATATACACATATTTCCATAAATAGGAAATACAAATACAGATGATACATAGTTAGATAGATGGATATCCTATTGGTTCCTAATTCTCTGGAGAACCCTGACTAATTGTGGGTTGAGTGATCCAGACTACAAGATGAGGTCATTGGAACCAGGTATGCATAGCCTTGAGGCCACAGTGAGGACCCTGGGTTAAATTATAAACACAAAAAGGTTCAAACAAGGGGATGATGTTAGCCGATTCATGTTTTGATACAATCACTCTTGGTTTTGTTTGGAGGCCCACAATAGAAGTGGGAGCCCACTTGTTGCTATAGTCTAGGTGAGAAATCATGAAATGAAATGCTGGCAGTCAAACGAAATGGGTGGATTGGACAGCTATTTTGCAGACTGAGTCAACAGGATTTGCCGATGGATTGAATGTAGGGGACAATGGGCTGGTGAAGAGAAGCGAGGACCCAGGGACAGAGATTGCTCACATTCATCTCCATATCCTCAACCTCTAGAATGGGCCTGGTTCGTAGTAGGTGTTCAATAACCGCACGTTGAACAATTTTATCCATTCTACATGCTAAGCTCTGTGCCCTATCAATGTCACATTGCTTCGTACAGGGCTTCTCTAGCCCATATAGTAACTTTGTGAAAATTAGAAAAAAAAAAAAAAAAAGGTGCCCCTTCCTACAGGTGCACGTAGCCCATCACCAGGGTGTACAGATTGATGAACCTGTAGTCTACATTTCAGCCCCCACTTGCTTTCTCAGCTGGCACCCTTGTGGTTTGTGTAGTCTGCACAACCACATACAGCATCTCTGGCTTAACAATCCTGGGAGCTGGTTTTGTGGCATTAAGCCCAGTACTCTTGGAGAGAACTTGGGGTGGAGAGAAAGAAAGCTGCCTGCCTGGGGTCACTGGAGCTGCTGCTGTGACTGAGATTCAAACCTTTGCCCTCTGAATCCCTGTGGGCTCTTTAGCCTTGGAGCCACATTGTCTCTCCCAAATCACTCAGCCCATCAATAAAAGGCTAAATTCAAAATGGTGACTTTGCTTCCTTCAGTTTCTCATGTGTCTGTTACTATTGTTAGACTGTTACACATTTACATAGTATCCAATATGTGCTCAGTGCCTCACAAAATACAATAAAGGAACATGAAACCAAAGGGTCTTGATTTTTTTACGAACAGAATAAATAAGGAATGGCTGGTTTAAAGGGCCCTTAGCTCTTGGATTAAAATGCACTTTGGTGTATTGGTTTAAGGTGATACCGTAAACAATACAGAAAAAAAAATGCCTGTGTGCAAGCTGTTTCTCCTTTGCGTCCAGGACCAGGAGTGGGAGGATACCAGAGCAGCTGGCTTCAGAAATGCAAACTAGGGAAAAGGTCAAGGACCTAAGGAAGAGAAGGAAACACCCGGAGAGGAGAAAAGGATTGTCCCTTCAGTAAATAACAGCACTTAATATATAACAAGTGCTTAACGTGTGCCAGATGTGCTAAGCCCTTTACGTGTCCGGTGTGAGTCAATCTTCACACAACCCTACAAGGTACCTTCTATTATTACTGTTAGGCAGGAAGCTAGGCATGAGTGACAGGACGATGGACCTTAGATGTCCTGATGGCGGGCCCCAACCTAGGGGCAGCCCAGGGACCACCCCATTCCACCCCTCTAGCAGTTGGTTGGGGTTACAGCACCTCGGCAGAGGAAGAGTTAAGTTTGTTGGGCTCCTTGCACTTGTGCAGAAACAGCAGCCTTGTTCTTATTTGACCTCTGTCTCTAGAATAGAAATAATGTTGTGGTTTCCTACACCCTGCGGGTATTTTGAGTGCATCTTGGGAAAGGACATGCATGGTTGGCTAATTATTACATAATCCAGGCCTGTCACTCAGATGTTGCCACCCTAGGCCCCCCCCCCCCCCCCAAAAAATATTGATATAAGCCCACACCTCGGAGTTCCTAGGGGCCTCTGTCTCTCCTGACTGGCCCACTCCTCCCTTGAAGTGTACTTGAATAAAACTTGGCTCTGCTTTACCTGCATTTCACTGTCCTGTAATTCTTTCCAGTGGCAGCAAAAAGAACCGAGGCTTCTTTCCTTTTCCATCTAACTCTGGGGAACAGCACCATCATCTTACACTGGAGGAAGCTGAGGCCCAAAGCTATGCAGCTAATACGTGACAAATCTGAGGTTTAAACCAAGACAGTCTGGCTCTTGAGTCTGAGCTCTCCAGCACTAAATTACACTGCCTCTCATACAGATGTTCCTGATGCCAGGTCCCTCGTGTCAGTAGCATGACCCTTTGAAGTCCTCGGATATCTGGTTCTCAGACCCAGCGATCCCCTGTTGCCTGTCTGCTCAACATTTAGGGCATGGTCATCTCCAGCCGAGCAGTCCATTTGGACAGTTTGAACAACGCATATGTGAGAAAAATTCTGCTGGGGGTACATTTCACAGTCTCCCTGGAGTTTCAATACCCTCCCAAGAGAATACCATAATTACTCATATGATATGAAAGATAGAAGAGAAAATGTTCTCAGGAGAGAGGGAGTAAATTAGTGTATCCCTTGGAAACGTGGGCCTGA
Source organism: Panthera uncia (assembly GCF_023721935.1). NCBI lineage: Eukaryota > Metazoa > Chordata > Mammalia > Carnivora > Felidae > Panthera > Panthera uncia. The sequence goes on along the minus strand of NC_064818.1, from coordinate 55,177,002 downwards.
TTGGTACCTCCTAACGTCTGAATTCTTTCCTTTGGTGACTTTCAGCCAATAAGTACAGAAGGACCCGAATGTTACTGGGGTTTTGGGTACTTGCCCTCATGACTAGTATCAGTAAATGCTACTACTATCTAGAATTGTATGGATATTAAGCATCAAGTGGAGCAAGGATGAGACTTTTTAGGTAAATAGGAGGGCATGGTGTCAACAGACAGCTCCCACTTCATTCATGAAGAAGAGCAGAATAGCAAACACTGATGTGCAGCAGGGACTCCAAACCCCCAAAGCCTAAGTTAGGAGCCCAGAAAACTCTCCCTCAACTCTTCAGCTCTGATCGAAGCCACCTTACAAAAGGTACGGATGGCAGCAGTTACTGTTTTGGTTGCCTCTCTAGGCTGTGATGTCACAGCATCTGATGCTATTATCCAACTGTGGCTGTGCCAGCACGTGCACACACACACGCACACGCGCACACACACGCACACGCGCACACACTCACACACAACCTCACAATTAGCTTTCCAGCACCAGGGCTATTCTATCTGCCCCCTGATCTCAAGGTTTGTATGGCTAAACTATCCAATGCCATAGTGCCTACTTGGAGGGAAGGGCTTGGTGACAGCATGCTCATTCTGATTTGAGAACAAGTTGACTACTTAGAGCTATAACTGAGGAATAGTCTAGTAAATTCTGGCCCTTAGAATTTCTACCGTTATACAATATATAACCTTAGATGATTCACTGTACCTCAGTTTCCTCATCTGCGAAATGGAGACCAAACAAAGCTACTACCTCATTGGGTAGTGAGGATTAAGTCATAAAAGGGATGGGAAATGGTTTGGGCTAAACAAGGAGAGGGGCATACGCGTTACACAAAGTTGTGCTCATAAGAGACAGAGATGAGTAGGGAACAAATCGATTTTTTTAATTTCAAAGCTAATTCTTTTTTCCCTTAAGAGAGTGGTAGAGTGTGGACGTTCCTCAGAAAATTAAAAATAGACCTACCCTATGACCCAGCAATAGCACTGCTAGGAATTTACCCAAGGGATACAGGAGTACTGATGCATAGGGGCACTTGTACCCCAATGTTTATAGCAGCACTCTCAACAATAGCCAAATTATGGAAAGAGCCTAAATGTACATCAACTGATGAATGGATAAAGAAATTGTGGTTTATATACACAATGGAATACTACATGGCAATGAGAAAGAATGAAATACGGCCTTTTGTAGCAATGTGGATGGAACTGGAGAGTGTGATGCTAAGTGAAATAAGCCATACAGAGAAAGACACATACCATATGTTTTCACTCTTATGTGGATCCTGAGAAACTTAACAGAAATCCATGGGGGAGGGGAAGGAAAAAAAAAAAAAAAGAGGTTAGAGTGGGAGAGAGCCAAAGAATAAGAGACTGTTAAAAACTGAGAACAAACTGAGGGTTGATGCGGGGTGGGAGGGAGGGGAGGGGGGGTGATGGGTAGTAAGGAGGGCACCTTTCGGGATGAGTACTGGGTGTTGTATGGAAACCATTTGGCAATAAACTTCATATATTGAAGAAAAAAAAAAGAGAGAGAGTGGTAGAGGCAAAGCATCCCTTCTTCTATTTCCTTCCCAGTCCCAGACTATTTTCCCATTGCCCCATATCACTCAAAAAAACTGTAATTCCTTATTGATAGCACCCAGGACAGTGCCTTACATATATAGTAAAAACTTGATAGTATTTGTTACACAAATAATCTTTTCTATTCAACAACAGAACATCAAGGATTTGGCTAGGCATGTCACAAAGAATTGCATTCTCAGGGATATCCTAGAATTCAAAATCCAATCCTTTATCTAGGGCAGCAGGGCTCGAAACTGGCCCACTTAAGAAGCCCAACTCTGGGCAGAGAGAACTTCTTGTTACTCTCCAAACATCCACATTATTTCACACCTCCCTCCCTTTGCCCATGCTGGCCCCTCTGCCGGAAATGCCCATTCTCTCCTTCCTCCACCTCCATCAGGATCCAACTCACATCACCTCCACAAAACTTCTCTGGACCAAGTCACTTCTGCATCCTCCCCCAGTGAGCTCTCATAGTCCTTGGTCATAATGCTCCCCACCAAATCATAATTAAAGTTTGTCTCTATCCCACGAGAGTGAGTACCTTAATCAATACGGTGGATGGCACACGGGTCCCACACTACTTCATTGGATGAACTGGTTTTCTCTGTCCTTTAAGGCTGGGAGTAGAAAGCCAAGGGTAAAACCAGACAAAATCAAGTGACCAACAAATTCAGCTCACACTCCTGCCCCCAATTCCTTTACCTCCAGAAATAATCTTGCAAAGCATATGATGAATTGCCTGGGAGTAAGCAGAACTTCTCAAAGAGTAATTCTCCTTAACTAGGTCCCTATTACCCACCCTCAGGCTGGTTCGTCGTAGTTAAAGATTTCTGAAGTGGAATATCCTGGGTTTAAATCCTAACTTTAGCAATTACTAGCTGTGCAACTTTAAGCAAGTTACTTACTCTTTCTGTGCCCCAGTTTGGAGATGCACACAGTGATAATAATAGTAGTGACATCACAGGAGGTGGACAGGGGGTGTGGGGACTAAATGATATGCACCCAGCTTTGGGCACATAAAAAGGGCTCCATAAGCAGTAGCTGGTTTGTAAGCAATCTACTCTTAAAGATGACAACCCCATTCTATTTAAACCTTCAGAAGGCTGGGTTTGTTCCAGGACATCCTGGGCAGGGAGGAGGTGTTGGGGCCACTCGGGAGTTCTGTCTGGAGGCTGAGACAACTGGTGTCATCGACCTTTGGTTCTAATCTGGATCCATCACTCATCAACCATGGCCCTAGCCTGAGTAGCTTCGCTTCCCAAAGCCTGAGGTCCCCAGTAGGGCCAGCAGTACTGAGCTGTCTCACAAGGGGGTGCTGAAAAGATCAATTCATGTTAGCAAAGTGCTTTGGAAATGTAACATGCTAAATATTAATGGGTCTCTCTGAATGTCGGGAAATGTGCAATCTGAACTCTGCTCAGGGCAAGCTGAAGGTGGGGAGAGCAATTCTGGGCAGCTGATGGCCACATCCTTGGTCTAACTGGGAGGTGGTGCTGAGGAAGGAGTGAGTGCAGCGAGCGTCTGGGGGCTGGGCAGGGCTGTGGAATGGCAACTCTGGAAGGAAGGATGTTCTGAGGAAGCAACCAATTACAAATAGACGGAAACCTAGGGTACGTTTGGGGCAAACCCAGAAAAGCCTTCGGGCTTTCCTTACAAAAAGCAAACACAAGCTCACTGCTTGCTCTTCTCTCTCTCACTCTCCAGTTTGGGAGAGGACGGCACTGTGAGGATGTCAGCCATCTGAGTTCTTATCGTGCTCTCAACCTCCAAACCCCATGGGTAGGGTGATAAATAGGAATTTTTTTTTTTTACCTTAGCCAGAACTCTCAATCTGAAATCTTTAGTGGAATCAGACATCAGGCTCTCTCTGCCTGTGCCATCGCCAAACAGCTCTGGCCTTAGGACACTGCTCAACTGTCTCCTCTTCCAGGAAGACTTCTTGGACCCAACGAGGTTGAGCTGAGAGCTCCTCGCTGGGGCTTGGGTATGGCCTGAACTTCCTCCTACAAGTGCAGCTTACAGTGCAGTGCCCTGATGCTGTCAGAACCCTGCCTACCACCTCTTGCCACCATCATCTCTTACACGCCCATGGCTTCCTGCTGCCTATGGCCACATATGTGCTCTGCCAGAGGGCAAAGCGAGCCAGAAGGGGGGAGTTAATGGACAAATACTCCAGATTCTCACCCTCAGATGGGATGACACTGAAACAGCTTCTGCACTAGCTCTGAGAAATCCCAAAGTGACTGAGCCCCAATCATTCGCAGCCATAACCTGCTCATCAACACACCCTGTCCTGGCTTCCTTTCCTTCCCTGTCTCAGCTGCTCACTCCTCTCCTGGTACTTCCAGGGATCCCCGCCGGGGACTGATTCTGGGGCACCCAACTGGGTACACTGAACTTACACCACTCTGTGACCGTTAACCTGTTTGTACCTCTCTTGCTCACTAGACATAAGTGACTTAAGGGAAGAGACTGGTCTGCTTCCTCTTTCTATCCTCAATGTTTTGCACTCTGCCTGGAACATAAGTGCTCAGTAAATATTTGTTGAATGAATGAATGAATGAATGGGTCAAGTATTGGGTCAAAGGATAATATTAATATTACCTGGTGCTTCCTAAGCTCTTCCCTCACTATTCTCAATATGAGGTCAGAAACAAGGAATTCTGTCCCAGGGCTTAGAAGGAAAACAAATACCTGTAATAACTGAACTGACCAGATGTGGCCAAATCTTACTTACACACCCTCATGGTTAGCTTACATCCCAGGCAGGCTGCTCCGGGAGCCCTGCATGGCTCCCACAACTCTGGCCTCTGGGAATTTATCACATGGGGTATGACAGCAGCTTCTGCTGTATATAACAGCAAATGCTTCTTCCTCCTCATGCCAATTCCTCAGTCCTCCTCTCTTTTTTCTGTTCTTCACATTAAAAAAAAAAAAACTGGCTGGCTATTTTTCATGAATTTTCTGCAGTGTTGCCTTTCTTCCTCACTTTTTTTTTACTTTCTCAGTGCTAAAAGAAAGGAAAGAACATGAATCTGTAAGAATAGTGTTCAAAAAGCTGAAGCTAGAGAAGGAGCCAGTTGTCCAGGAAAAGCTAAAAGGAGCCAAAAGGACACAATAGCTCTGTTTGGACGAGAACAGTAAGAAAAGGCTGAACCCACTGGTAGTGGAAAATATGGAATGTATAGGTAACAGAGACGAGGAAGTTGAGCTATTCCTTGTTAGTTTTTTCCCCACCTTTCCAGTATTTATGAAGGTATTCAAACAAACTAGAAATCATATGATAATCAATACAAGAATGTATAGAATCCAAACAGAAGGAAAGCCCCTAAACAATTTACAGCAGGGTCACATCACACAAATTCAACTATTGGCATTTGGGAAAAGAGAGAAACAGAGAGAAAATGAGCAAGCAATTACAATTCAAATAGTCTAGCACATTCTGCCTGCCTTTCCACTCACTGAGATCATGTCCCAGTTTGAACATGAGATGGGAGACAATAAAATAATTGTTGATATTAACCGGAATACTTACTGTGTGCCAAGTTGCCGGTCTAAGGACCTTATATACATTAATGAACTTTGTCCCCAGTACAACCCTATGAGGTTATATGAAGTTATAAGCATTATAATTTCATATTCTATGAAATGGGATATCCTATTATGCCATTTTACAGATGAAGAAACTAATGCAGGTTGAGTAACTTGCCTATAGTCATATAGCAATAAGTAAGTGATGGAACCGGGATTCAAAAAGAGACAGTCTGGCTCAAGCACTCACAAACGCCTCCCATAGGAAAAGCATGAAACCAGATGAGAGTGATTTGGATATTCAGAGATCCATGTTTTTTCATACTGCAGGGCTCCTAATGCAGACAAACCAATTCCTTGGGTGCACAACTAAAGAATCAGTGATTTGTTGCAATGCCAAGGATATTCAAGGAAACTTCCAATGATATGTCACTTTTAGCTTTCTATGCTGACTTGAGAATGTAACCCTCATGCTGGATGTGAATTCTCTGTGCATGCAATTTGCCTAGGTGCCTAGGCCTAGGTGGAAAATCTCCCAGACAGCTGAAAGAATTTGCAGATCTCAGAGCCACAGTTATAATCTTTGAGAAATCCTTAAAAGTAGGACATACCACACTATTTCAAATGAGAAACTATTTGGGCTCATTTTCAAAGAGATTGTACTTGTTTCTAGAAACTGTAATCAAGTACACAGGATGTTAATATCAACTGCTGCTAGTTTTTTAGAGTAAGTCATCAAGAAGGTTAACTCATTCGCTCACTCCACCAATATTTATTTGCTACCTGTTACATGTCAGGCCCTATTTGTTGCACTAGGGAAAAGACAGGAACAAAACAGACCCATGTCTTCCTATAGCTTCTATTCCACTAGGAGATTGTTAATTAATAAATAAACATGGGGCACCTGGGTGGCTCAGTCAGGTAAGGGACCAACTCTTGGTTTCAGCTCAGGTCCTGATCTCACAGTTCATGAGTTTGAGCCCTGCGTCAGGCTCTGTGCTGACAACGCAGAGCCTGCTTGGGATTCTCTCTCTGCCCATCCCCACTCATGCTGTCTCTGTCTCTCTCAAAATAAATAAATAAACATTAACAAATAAATAAACAAACAAACATAATTTTGGGTAGTAATAAATGTTATTCAGGAAATAAGGCAGGGTGGAAGGATGGCGGGAGGTGTGTTTTAAGTCTCTCAGCACAACTGGCAATGGAACAGAGACTGAATGAAGTGAGGAGACAAGCCACAGGGAGGCCTGAGGGAATGCACACAGCTGAGAGCCCCCTAAGACAGGAACCCGGGGGTTTAAGGGACAGCAAGGAGGTCAGTGTGACCAGAGCAGAAAAGTGGAAGAGGTCACATGGGCAGTGAAAGGTGGCCTGGTGCCCAGCCATGCCGGGTCCTACAGGTCACTGTGAGGACCTCAGCCTGACTTCTGAGCATGACAGGAAGCCATGGATGGTTTTGAGCAGGACAGTAATGCCATCTGATTTGGTTTTTGAAGAGATAACTCTGGCTGTTGTGTAGACACAAGAACAAGGCATCTCTGCTCTCTTCGTTGGAAGTAACATTTCCTTTGTACATCCACAATATTTAGCCCATGCTTGTTAGCCTTGGTTTTTGTGATTTCTGGGTGTGTGTCTTCCGCTACCCCCACAAGAGTGGCGTTTCCTTGGAGAGAAAAATCTAAGTTTACTTGTCCTTGTCCTTTGGCCTTGACTGCCCCCCCACCCCTGGAGCACTCAGGTCCACTGGCACACGTACACCCATGCGCACACAATGCCTAGAATATTGCTGAGCAAATGAAACCCTCAATAACTCTGAAAAATGACTAACAGGACAAGGAGGCAGGTTTCAACTGGAAAGGAGGAACTCTTGAACAGAGGAGTCAAAAAAATGGAATGGCCTGCCTTCAAAGATCACAGTTTTCTCTTAGAGAAGATACTCAAGACCTCCGCCGTGTGTAGGGCATGGTGTAGCCTGGCAATTGAATCATCAGATGGGTGATCATGCTTTTTAAGCATCTTCAGAAATCTGAACTTTTATAATTGTAAGAATAATTGTTAAATCCTGAAAATTAACAGGAGTTGGTCCATGGAAGAGTCTGCATGATTCACCCCAAACAAGTTGTGCTTGGAGACACCTTGATGTGCCTTGTCAACTTGGCGAACTCCTTTTCATCGATCAAGCCTTTACCTAAATGTCCCTCTGTGTTGGCTTGTATTCTGTGTGTATTCTGGGCACCACAATTTGAGAGGAAAGTAGACAAATTAGGGCATGACCACAGGAGGTTAACCAGAGAGTGAACGGTCTGAAAACCAAATTCTGTAAGAAACAGCTAGAAGCACTTAGATTTCCTCTGAGGAAAACAAACTAACAACAACAACAACAACAACAACAAAACAAAACAAAAAAACAACACTAAGGAGGAAGGGAGGAGGTACAGAAGGCACAGACATCTGCAGGTAGTGAAAGGGCTCTCATGTAACAGGGCAGAACCATACTGCGTGCTCTTCATAAGGCAGGCGTAAGGTCAATGGGAAGAATTAAAAGAAGGCAGATTTCTGTCCTGCTTAAAGAAGCCCCTTCTCAACACCTAACCAAGGCCTTTCCTGCAGTAGGAACAGTGTGTTTTAATTGAATGGGAGGTTTAACAGTTCAAGCTATTCAACACCCAAATAGTCTCACAAAGCCTCTAGAGCAGCTTCCAGAGAGCTGTAGAAGGGACACCTACTGGAATGATGTTAGACTGAATTAAATCAGGGGAGGTGGAAAGCTTTTGCATTAAGTCCAGCCATGAATGTTTGGCTGTGGCTGCCTGAAACACTAGTGAGAACATTCTGAGTCTACATCTCTGCTCAGCAAGCATGTGGATGTCAATGGGCAATGTCTGCTGTAGAGGAGTAGGGAATGGCGGCAAGAATGCCAGCCATAAGAACAAAGGGCTCTTTCGACCCTTCAATTGTATGTTCCTCTGTCGCTATATGCTCGTGTATTGGGTCCTCGGTGGCCCGAGTACAAATGCAAGTATGAAATTCAATAAAGCGTCTTCCAGTCTCCCAAATGGGTACACATGGTTGTATTCTGCAAAGTCAGCATGAAGCCCCCATCCATGAGCTCCATGGCTTTCAGATCTGCTCAGAGACCTGGGGCAGGTGGCATTGATTCTGTTTGTTTCCTTAGAAAGAACAGTATTGATCTACCGCACCGTGAAACCTGCTCCTGGGTCGCCTGGTTCCAACAAGCAATTCCCTTGTCTTTGGCAGCCATTTCAAAGTCCCCTAGACACTCTACTTCTATTTGGCTCAGCCTCCAGCTAACAGTCTCCTCGTGCTGGGCACCACCAAGCCACCCCCAGTTTCGTCAGTACGTAAAACTACTATTTTTCCACCTTCCAACAAAGCCACATCGAACACCTGCCTCTTCAGTGCCAGGAAGGGCACCGAGCACGTGGCATATGGTTGGCTCCAAACCTCAGTCTCATGTAGATAACAGATAAACAGATAAATCACCAAGTCTGACGTAGGCAACTCTGGCAAACAAAAGTGAAACTGTGGCTGGGCGATGGCAGAGGAGGGAGGCCATGCTCTGCCAGAGGAGAGGGCTGGGGTGGCCAGCTGCTGCTGGGAGTGCCTTGATGGAGGCTCCGAAGAGGAGGGAGGTGGGTCTAGGAGAATGAGTAAAGATCTCTCCTAAAGTAACTAGTTCAATGTTACAGTTTGGAAGTCATCTCGAACGACCCGACAAGAGTTCCAAAGATTGGTCAACAAAGTGTGAAATCAGGGCCAGGGCCAGGCTGTTGTGAGGAAGATAAAGTTTGGCATTTCCCTTCCTCCTGGATCCTCTCTGCCTCCAACCTGGACACACTGCTTCAGGCCCAGGAAACCATCCCTTCCTCTAGCTCAGCCTACACCAGAAGAGGGCGCTCTGAGGCCTCACGCGATGTTGAAGGTCCCCTTCAAACACAGGGCTTGCCCACTAGGGCTGTGCTTGGGCCCCACCTCAAGGGAATGTTGCCAAACTCCAGAACACTCAGGCTCCCATCAGAGCTGATCTTCCCCACCATGTTTCTGGCAGCATTATTCGCAATAACCAAAAAGTAGAAGCAACCAAGTGCACACCAAATGTGGTATAAACACATGGAATATTATATATTCATATAAACATATATAATGTTATAGTGGAATGTTAACAAACCTTAAAAAGGAAGGAAAATCTGACACACGCTACATGAGAGACCCTTGAGGACATATGCTAAGTGAAATAAGTCAATCCCGAAAGGACAAATACTGTACGATTTCCCTTACATGAGTAGTCAGATTCATAGAAACAAAGTAGAATGGTGGTTGCCAGGGCTGAGGTGGGGCGGGGGTGGGGTGGGGAGGGAGAATAGAAAGTTGTTGTTTAATGTTTACAGAGGTTCAGTTTTGCAAGACAAAAAAGTTCTGGAGATTGGTTACACCACAGTGGGAATGTACCATATTGCTACTGAACTACATGCTTAAAATGGCTAATATGCTAAACTTTATGCTTTGTGTATTTTACCGCAATTCAACATTTTTTAAATTATAAATACAAAATGAAACCAAAAAAATTGCAAAACTCCCCCAGTCTTCCCGTGGTGGGATCCTCCAGAACTGAGCACAAGCTTCTGGAGGGAGCTGGCCTCACATCTCACTGTCTCTGATCCTGTGATCTCTGCCAAGAGAGATGCTATTTCAGCCAACAAACTGATCGTTCGAAATGGACGATAACAGGACAATGTGATACTTCTCCCAGATAGTGCACCGTAACTGGAATCTTCTGGAAATCATTCCTGGAAGCCAAGGGTCGTATGGAGCAGAGAACACTTAGGAGCTGCAGTAGTCCTTGCAGAGAGAGGTTTGGGGGACCTCACTGGACTGGAAGCTCTGTGAGAGAAAGCTGGTGCTTTTCATCACTGTTGTCAAAATTCAGGAGGAAAAAAAAAAATAGAATTAAAACCAACGAATCACCAAAGTAGTGATTAGTAAAAGTTGGTTGTGCACATACCAAAAAGTCACTTTGCAAACTGGGAGCGCTCAAACCAAAACGTGGAATGGGGCTCAGGGGAATATCATTATAAAGCAGCATATATGGTGAGAAAGCAGTGACTGCTTATTCTTCACAGCGATTAATTATAATATTAGAATTTTCTTACATGATAGGGAGTTGGTCAGTGGTTATTACCTCACATCAACCTTGGGAAACAGTTTAAATTTTGCTTATAATTTTCAGAGGCATAAGCAAGAAATGACCCAGGTCAAGCTCGTCTTGCAAAATAAACTAAATTAAGCCCAGTTTGTATGACTGGTATTGTCTGCTTAGGGAATTTTCAAAGCTGGTCTGCATTCAATTTTTATTTTAACATTTCTTCCCTTTTGGTCACGCTCTCAGGCAGCTGACCAACCCGTGGAATGCTGTTCTTGCTTACCACTGCTGATATAGCCAGATCGAAGAGTTACACCTTCAGTGTTCCCACTGAGTTGTCAGGACAGAGGGCCATGTAGTCACTGTCTTCATTATTTGTGGTTATTTTTGATTTCGTCCCGTTCTCTGAATCTGATGGATACCGTTTGGCATTTGAGTGGCTGCCGGCAGGCATCTAAAACCCTCACGAGTATATCACGTGCCAGAGAGGTTAAGATGATGACTGTAAGAATAACAGCCAAGGATTGAGAAATTCCCCAGAGTAGAGATTCCCCAAAAGAGCCAAGGTTTAACCAGTTATATAACGCAAACAGGTTATAATTGTTTTTAAGTTATTTACATAAGCACAAAACGATACGCTAGTAAACACGCATCCTCATGGCTACTCAGGACAGCATGAACATGAGGGTGTTTCCTTTCAGGAGGTGCTATTGTTGGTGACCTTCCAATTAAGTTAGACCTCTACATGATGTGAGCAATCAGGTGACTTAATGAGAGGCATTTCTACAGAAACATAAGAAAAACAAAGGTTAATAGTTTGGGAAAATTATAAATTCAGCTTCTGAGTTTGGATCACAGCCAGTTGAGAAGATGTCTAGATGTCAGGTTCTAAGCATCTTCCGGTGGAGCGAGGGCAGGCAGCGGCAATCCGACAAATTTTTCTGGTTTGCAGTGTGAATGTCTCTGGTGATCTTTCTGAGTGGCCACACAGCCACAGGCATGAAAATTGTCCACACGTGAGCTGTTGCAGTGGTTTCCCTGAAGTTTACATCAAATTGTCCAGCTTCAGCTTGCATGGCTTTGGAAAGATGCGATGTTAGTTTCATAGTGATTCCAAGTCCAAAGAATGGGAGAAGATTGGAAATGTTTGTTTGGAGAGTTCTAGCCAAATATTAGAGGAAACTGGAAGAATTCATAATCCTGTCCAGCTTATAGCTAGAAAACAAAACCTCAAAGACAATTAGCAGCAATCAAATCTGATATCCACAAAGGCACATTACTGAAACATAATTTTTCTCTCTATAATCATCCCCATTTCTACCAATGATAGCCATAGTAAGGCTAATTTGTTTGCAAATGAACTCTAGTTTCAATAAATTTGGCCTGATTATTTACTTAAGTGCAGCAAGAACAGTGATTGAACATAGAGGCTCTTTTAAATCTGCTTTGCTGGAACTTTTCATAAAGAATCTCAGATTGGACTTTCAAAAGCTTCGCAAGGCTTGAAAGCCAAGCCAAGGACTTGTCCAATTGTGTCTTGTAACAAGGAGAATAGATTCTTACTGAAGTTATGCAAATACATATACTGTCATTAAAAAAAGAATATTTAAAAAGAGTTTCAGAATTCTGGAGGGATCAGAGAAGGAGAAAAACAGAAATGTTTCAACCTTCGTTGCAAAAATACACTTTATCAAATTGCTGTAAGGTATAGACAGCTGAAAGAGAGGAGGAAAAATGTCCTTTAAATCGGAAAACACTATATTAAAGAACTAGCATAATACCTGAGGAGGGCACTTGTCGGGATGAGCACTAGGTGTTGTATATGAGCGATGCACCACAGGACTCTACTCCAAAAACCAAGAGCTTTACACACTGTATGTGAGCCAATTTGACAATAAATTATATTTAAAAAGAAAAAAGAACTAGAATGTTTTGAATGAAGTCATAAAAATTATAATCATGTTCATCAGTTTATTCAATGTTATACAATTAATTCTCATTTTTGCCTCATCTTGGGTCAGCAGCTTTATGAATCAATCTGTTTTCCATAAAAGTTTTAGAAATTCTTACCAAGTTTAGTGTTATGATCTTAAAGTTATCAAAAACCTACCTTTTAGAATATTCATCAGGGGCTTTTCCATGGATCTTTTTGAACATGAAGCATTTTTGCAGGAACACTTTGCAAAAGCCTCAGAGAAAAGCTGTCTGTATATGGCAAAAGACTTGAAAATGGCCGTAGTGAAAGATCTGATGAGAGTTCACATATACACACACACACCAAAAGGATGTAATTGGCAACTAAATTTGGTTGTTTTTGTGATGTACAATATTTTAAGATAGTAGCTGGAATTATGATTAAAAACATTATACTAGGATATGTCAGATTTTTAAGAATTTCATACTAAGATAGGGGTGCCTGGGTGGCTCATTTGGTTAAGCATCCAACTCTTGATTTTGGCTCAGGTAGGTCATGATCTCGTGGGTCATGGGATTGAGCCCCACGTTGTGTTCCATGCTGATAGCATAGACCCTGCTTGGGGCTTTCTCTCTCCCTTTCTCTCTGCCCCTCCCCCCATAAATAAAATTTTTAAAAACGGTTAAAATTTTTTTTCATACAAATATATATCTAAAGAAAGTTTGGCATCACTTCCTATTTGACAATGCTTCCCATGCAATTTAACATACACAAAAAGTTACATGGTTGTAAAAAACAGTTCTTTTGATAGAGAAGACTAATTTTTCTTAAGTAATCGAAAACCTGATAAAGACAAAACATAGTCTTTGTTTTCTAGGCAGATGACATTAAAGGTGAACAAACTTCGCTTACAATTTTTTTTTATTAAGAGCAGACAATCGAAAAGTTTGTGATTTTAACAAAGAGAAAATCAATTCTGATTTTTCACCAGCGTACTTTTTTTTTTTTTTTTACAGTTTATTTATTTATTTATTTTGGAGGGATGGAGGGGCAGAGAGAGAGGGGGAGAGAAAGAGGATTTCCCAGCAGGCTCCACACTGTCAGCACGGTGGAGCCTGATGCGGGGCTCAAACTCACCAACCGGGAGATCATGACCTGAGCCGAAATCAAGAGACGGAGCCACCCTGGTGCCCCTACCAGTGTACTTTAGATATTAAAATTCTCCTTTTCTTTTTAACTCAAATCTTTTCCAATCCTATTTGACTACACCTAAAATTCCTTTCTCAATGTTCTTTTTCCATAAACCATCTATAACTTTCTATATTCATTCAGCTTTTCCCTTGTCTTTTCCCTTCTTATTCTAGAACAAACATTTTACTTTAGGACAAAAGTACTCTGTTTAAAAAAAAAAATTCCTATGTCCTCCATATCTTTCCTTACCCAAAACAAAACAAACAAATAAACAAAACATATTCTATTTTCCTTACCTATTTGCCTATATAGTCATTTTCTTTCACCCTTATCTCTAGTGGTTTTAATTACTTATATTATTAGAACTCTTAATTATGAGAACCCTTAGTTCCTAGTGAACACTAAGAAGTAAGCAATTGTGGACTGGCAAATTTATAAATACATTTCATAATCTGTGGGAGTATATTTTCTTCAGAGTAAATTTTTCAATGTGGCACAAAACATGTTTATTAATGGGCCCCAATAGCTTTTGTCTCTCTGTAAAAGAAATTTTCAAGCTAAAAGTAGATAAACTTATATTTAGCATTTAATGTTTATCATCTTTGGAAATAATTTAGATATTTAATGAATATTCATTATTTAGTTTAACTTAGTATGAACATTCATTTTATTTACAGCCATTTAAATTACTTGTTTTCAACAATTATTCTTTAATTACATATTAAACAGCTAACCATCACCTTAAGTTATTTTTCTTATTGAATTTTTTTAGTGTTTATTTATTTTTGAGACAGAGCACCAAAGAGGGAGGGGCAGAGAGAGGCAGGGGACAGGGGCTCTGAAGCGGCCTCTGCACTGACAGCAGGGAGCCTGATGTGGGGCTCAAACTCAGGAACTGCAAGTTCACAACCTGAGCCAAAGTCTAAAGTTCAACCGACTGAGCCACCCAGGAGCCCCTTTCTTGTTTACAAATTTTGAAGACACGCCTGCTTTTATTAAACCAACAAATTCAAACTAGCTTTTATTTATCAAACATCCCAGATTGTGTGAACTTAAAAAACATTTAGGTTTGGGGTATTTGGGTGGCTCAGTCAAAGTATCAGACTCTTGATTTCAGCTCAGGTCATGATCTCACGGGTTGTGAGATCCAGCCCCGTGTTGGGCTCTGCGCTGACAGTGAGGAGCCTGTTAGGGATTCTCTCTCTCCCTCTCTCTGCCCCTCCTTTCTTCTCTCTCTCTCTCTCTCCCTCTCTCAAAATAAATAAACTGAAAAAAAAATTTTTTTAGGTTACTTTCTATATTTCTGAGACTATGTTTGATGTATATAAATGCTTGATTTTCTTGAAGTCAATTAAATGGAGCTCTTTACAAATTAATTTTTGCAATACCATCCAGAAGTAGGAAAATATCACATATCTATAATATATATACATGGACATACATCAACATACAAACAGATCTCATAGCTGTTGTTTAAAAATTTTTTTAACCATGTCTCAGATAAAAAACTTAAAAGAGTAATTGTATTCAAATTACATTTCTGGCAGAGGGACTAAGTTAAGGCTATTTATTCCAATGGCCAAAGAGTTTTCACTAAAGATTTTTTACTTGCATGCTGTCAAGACCCACTTAGAGCTGTTTGTGGAGTCAGTTAATCTTTTAGAAGCTTCTGCAAACCAATCAAAGAATGCATTTCATTGTTTCTGAGACGTTTGGAATCTCTCTTTTAAGGATGCCCTTTAAGATAAACTTATCTAAGTTAAAGTTTCCCCAAAGTGGCCACTACAGTTCCAAAAGTTCACCCATTTTCCAAAAAGTCACAAGATTTTGGTTCATAGACCACGTGGAACCCGTCTTTACCTTTAGGTTTCCTAAAATGTCTTAACTATGAAGGGTCCTAGTTTTCAACAGCAGTTCCAAAACACAGAGAGTCACGTGCCCCCACCCTTTTAAACAGAATAGGGTGACTTACCAAGACACTTCCACAAATAAAATCACAATATAGTCTGAGAGCTCCAAACACAAAGAAAGTGGAGCTTGGATCCAAGAGAGACTGACCCTCAAATTCTGGGGTCGCAAAAAAGCCGGGGGCTCGGCAGGCTCTGTGGGCACCGGCACCTGTTTGCTCACCGGTCTCCGAGTCATCAGGCGTCTTCTCTGAATTCAACTTCTCACACCATGAAATGTCAAAAGTTCAGAAATAACAGCAGCAATACCGATGACTCACCAAAGTAGTCATTAGTAGAAGTTGAGTGTGCACACACCAAAAAAGGCAGTTTGTAAACTGGGAGCACTCAAGCCAAAACATGCAATGGGGCTCAGAGTTCTATTGTTAGAAAGCACATATACAGCGAGAAAGCGGTCACTGCTTATTCTTCACAATGATTGGTTATAATGTTAGAATTTCCTTACATGATAGGGAATTGGTCAGCGGTCACCTCATAACAACCTTGGGAAGCAGCTTCAGTTTTGCTTATAGTTTTCAGAGGCATTACCACGCAATGACCCAGGTCAAGTTAGTCTCACAAAATAAGCTAAATTAAGCTTTGTTTTTATGACCAAACTGCTTTTGTCTGTTGAGGGAATTTTCAAAGCTGGTCTCCATTTGTTTTTTATTTTAACACTGCTTTACCCCAGACCTTGGCCCTAAGCCTGGGGCTTAGAGACACTCAAAATGGTTTTATTTTCCCCAATAACAGTGAATGAAGCTGGGCCTCTTGAATAACACAAAGCAGGCAGTTTTAAGCATCAAGCACCTTATGGGAAAGGATGTATTTTCTCCTTGTTCACGAAACAAGTTTTGTCTGCTGACATCCCTTCCTTTAGATGGACTGTGTCTCCCTCATTCCTGCGGTTGGTCAACCACTGCATCCTTCACCATGGGCCACAGGGGTGGGCATATGACTCTGGTCGAGTCAACTATAGCACTACATCCTTTGGACCCACTGTCTGGTCCATATGTGGGTACAGGACCCAAGCAGGGTCAATAAGAATCCTTCCATGGGATCTGCATGCAGATGCAAAGATAGGTTGTGAGTCCTTTTGGCTCATAAGAAGGAGTCATCCTTCCCACCAACTAGACAGATCCGGCCTCAGAAGGAAGCCACAGAAGCAGGGCCCGGAGCTGGAGAAAAAGAGATAGCATGCCAACTTCGGTATTTTAACCCCTGGATGCAGCAGTGCTTAAACCCAGACCCACTCTAGAACATTTCATTTATGGGAGTCGATAAATTCTTTTTTTTTTTTTCCTTTAAGCTTGTTTGAGTTGGGCTTATAGACCTTGCAGCAAAGAATCCTGACAAATACAGTCTGTTCATTTCAGTTTGTGTGTTTCCCATATGTATTTCACCTTATCACATTGACTATTTTTAAGAGCCCACAAAATGTATTCTGCACATCTTTGTACGCAGGGCACCAAGACCCAGCATACAAATCAGGAGGGAAAGATTTAGAAAAGCCTGTGTTTGTCCTAAGGGACATTCTAATACAAGTGAAGGGTTAGGAGAAGGAAAGAATTTCATTTAACCAGTATTTTTAAATTATCTGCTATGTACCAGATGTTTTCACAAGTAATTGTAGTTCATCATCCCCAACCCTGAAAATAAGGTAGTCATATATGTACTTTACAGATAAAATCATAGTTCAGAGAGGTTAAACAACTTGCCCGAACTACCCAGCTATTAAGAGATAGAGAAAGCTTTCAAACTCAGGCCTCTAATTCCAAGCTCAGTGGCCTTGCCACGGCACAAGCCTGCCTCTTAGACAGGAGATAAGACAAGCTCAGTGCCAGGATAAGGAAAATAGAGGAATTCATTCATTGATCCATTCAAAAAATTCTTATTCAGTGTCTGTTATTCACTAATGTCTGTGAAAATCCTTATTAAACCAGGATATACTACATACATGCAAAATATTATCAACATGTGCAAGTCCCCACACTAGGCACGATAGAAGGGGGGAATACAAATGAATAAAGCAGCCTTTTGCTCAGGGGCATACGATAAAGTAGACCTAGAAACACCACATGGCAAAGTATGATTAATGGCATAAGACAGGTTCAAAGTGCTTTGAGAGTTCTGAGCAGGAAATGTTCACATCTGATTGAGGGAGCCGGAAAGACTTCATCAAAAAAAAAGTGTATTAGGTAAGTGCAAATGAATGTAGTGCTAATGATGTGTTTACCCAGATGCCAATGGGATTTTGGAAAGAATGGGAAATAAAAATGAAAAAGAAAAGGAAGAAGGAAGGAAGGGAGAGAGAGAGAAAGGAGGGAGGGTGGGAGGGAGAGTGGAGGGAGGGAAGATGGGGGAGGGGAAGGGAAGAGAAGGGAAGAAAGGAAAAGGAGAAAAGAAAGGGAGAGACGCAAGGAGGGAAGAGAAAGGAGGTGAGCAAGCAGACGGGCATGCAGGCGCAGCATGGCCGCGGGGCTGTGGCCTAGGTAGCAGGCCGCGGAATGGGTGTTCTAACCTTTTGTTCCACAGACACTTTGTTAGCGCAAGCAGGCCTCTGGATTACTCACTCATCCATTTTACTTATCACTGCAAAATAATTTAAATTATTACTTAATCCGGTAACCCCCACATCTTAGATCAGAAGAAACCTTGTGATTGCAAAACTCTAGAGGTTTTTAACTTGAGTAGGAATAAGAACCACCGGGGGAGCTTGCTCAAATGCAGACCCCTAGGCCTTCTCTCCAAAGATTCATTTTCAATAGTACTAGTTTGAGTCTCGGGAATTTTTTTTTTTAATCTAAATCCAAGTCAGTTAACATATAGTATAATAATGGTTTCAGGAGAAGAATTTAGTGATTCATTACTTATATATAACACCCAGTGCTCATCCCAACAAGTGCCCTCCTTAATGCCCATCACCCATTTAGCCCATCACCCCACCCAACACCCCTCCAGCAATCCTCAGTTTGTTCTCTGTATTTAAGAGTCTCTTATGGTTTGTCTCCCTCTCTGTTTTTATCTTATTTTTCCTTCCTCTTCCCTATGTTATCTGTTTTGTTTCTTAAATTCCACGTATGAGGGAAATCATATGATATTTGTCTTTCTCTGACTTATTTCGCTTAGCACAATACATTCTAGTTCTACCCACATTGTTGCAAATGGCAAGATTTCATTTTTTGATTGCCCAGTAATATTCCATTGTATAATATACCACATCTTCTTTATCCATTCGTCAGTTGATGGACATTTGGGCTCTTTCCATAATTTGGCTATTGTTGATAGTGCTGCTATAAACATTGGGATGCATTGTGCCCCTTCAAGTCAGCATTTTTGTGTCCTTTGGATAAATGCTAGAAGTGCAATTGCTGGGTCGTAGGGTAGTTCTATTTTTAATTTTTGAGGAATCTCCATACTGTTTTCCAGAGTGGCTGCACCAGTTTGCATTCCTACCAGCAGTGCAAAAGTGTTCCCCTTTCTCCATATCCTTGTCAACATCTGCTGTTTCCTGAGTTGTTTATTCTGACAGGTATGAGGTAGTATCTCATTGTGGTTTTGATTCGTATTTGCTTGATGACGAGTGATGTTGATCTTTTCATGTGTCTGTGCCATCTGGATGAACAGGTGTCTGTTCATGTCTTTTGTCCATTTCTTCCCTGGATTATTTGGTTTTTGGGTGTTGAGTTTGAGAAATTCTTCATAGATTGCGAATACTAACGCTTTATCCAATATGTCATTTGCAAATATCTTCTCCCATTTTATCCATTGCATTTTAGTCTTGTTGGTTGTTTCCTTTGCTGTGTAGAAGCTTTTTATCTTGATGAGGTCCCAATACTTCATTTTGTTTTTGTTTCCCTTGCCTCTGGAGACATGTCTAGTAAGAAGTTGCTCTGGCCAAGGTCAAAGAGCTTTTTGCCTGTTTTCTCCTCTAGTATTTTGATGGTTTCCTGTCTCACATTTAGGTCTTTCATTCATGTTGAATATATTTTTGTGTATGGTGTAAGAAAGTGGTCCAGTTTCATTCTTAAAATAGTCACTTAGGTGAATCTGATGCAAGTGCTCCGAGGCCCGCATTTCGAGAAACACTGAAGCCTAACTCTATTGTTTCACAGGCAAAGGAGTCCCAGAGAGGTCAAAAGACTTGTTCAAGGTCACACAGCTAGATTAGTGAAAGATCTAGGCCCAGAACTCAGGTCTATGGACTCCTAGTCCATTGTTGTTATTGTTGTTGTTGTTGTTTCCCCCGCTAGCATTACTAGCTATACACCTCAGGGTTTGCCCTACATATTGATAATGTAGGAAGGTAGATCAGCCCTCAGCTTCCAGGAACATCCATATGGACCATGCTCTGAGAATCAGGGTTCTGAAGCACCCCAGGGTGCAAGATTTCTAAGCTTGCTACCCAGATTCAAGTGTTAACTCACAAATAGTTAGCACTAAATAAATATTGGTTTACTTGATAACTCGCTAGCTGGAATACAATAAACAAAAAGAAAACAGGACGTTTCAATGAATCTACAGGTAAAAGAATAAGACCTCTTCTCAGTCACCTTCTTACAGCATCTCCTCTCCATAAGGTTACCCTTGATTCAAGCTAATGTAATGAGTATTTATTTAAGCAACTTCTATTTTCAAGACCCTATGCCTTGTGCTTAAGAGATACAAGAGTAAAAATCTACTTGTCTAATTGGATGAGTGCCACAAAAGTGACACCTTGTAGGGGTTCAAAAAAAGAAATATTTACCTATTCAGGGAAATCAGACTATACCCTAGTGAGATGTGTTTTGAGACGAGTCTTAAAGAATAAGCAGTATTTCATTGGGTGAAATATGAAGGAAAGGTGATCCAGGTGGGACCAGCAAGATGTGAAAGAAATAATAAATAGCTCACTTTGGCAGTAG
This sequence comes from Panthera uncia, assembly GCF_023721935.1. Lineage (NCBI taxonomy): Eukaryota > Metazoa > Chordata > Mammalia > Carnivora > Felidae > Panthera > Panthera uncia. The sequence continues at coordinate 55,156,747 of NC_064818.1, read as the reverse complement.
CTTGGGAACCAATGAGAAAGTAATGGGATTATAAGATCAGAAAGATCAGGAAAGACCCTGCAGTGGAAGACTTACAGATTTAGGATGGAAAGTTTGGACTAAATCTGAAGCATTAAGAAATCATTGAAAATGTTTGATTGCTTTGATGTTTTAGGGAGATGTTTCTGATAAAGGTGTTGTGTAGGGGGGTCAGAAGGTGGGAGAGCCAGGAGGCAGGAACATCACCCGGGAAGATAGTCAACTTGAGAGAGAAGTAATGAAGGCGAGGACGTGACCAAAGGCAAAAGTGACCATAACAGTTGATTGTGGTAGGAAAAGGACAGGAGCATATGGATGACCCTGAAGTTTCAAAGTTGGACAACTGAATAATCAGACATGGGGAAGCAGAGAAGTAAAGTTGGTTTGGCTTGGGTAATGGTGAAAATGTTGGTGTTAAATGCTCAGATGACAGCTTCCTAGACACATACAACTACTTATCAAAAAGCTGGCCATGCTGGAGTTGGAGATGAGGAGACAGGGGTTAGCTAGGGGTGTAGAGGAATCATCCACAAAGATGTGATCATGGAAGCTGCTAGGATGGGTGAAAGCAATGAGATAAAAAAGTACAAAGGGAGAATAGCGAAGAGGGCTATAATGGTTACAAGTTTCAACTGCAAGTAACAGAAAGCCCTAAGCATTATGATTTAAACAATCCAAGGAATTTATTGACTCATGTAACTTAAAAATCCTAGCTTCTGACCACCGCACACAATCAGGGATCTGGATCCACCAGGCTTCAGTTCTCTCAACTCTGATCTAGTCTGTGTTTTGACTTCATCTTCGTACTAGATTGCCTCAAGGTTGTAAGATGGTGGCCAACAGCAATTAGCAATCAGATTTATATGCTTTATCATTTATACCCAAGAGGAGAGAAAGAACTGGCTTCCCTCAGCTACGAAACAAGTCTTGAGCTTTGCTCTCACCCAATCACCATAGGTCACATGTAAATGTCACATGTTGATTGCTCTGGTCTTCTTTCCCTTGAACTATCACTGTGGTAGGAGGAATTGGCTTATACTCATGGCCTTAGAGCAGTCATCGCTTACCACTACAGCTGGATGTGGGATCAATTCCACCCAATTCTTCTGGCTGCCATAGAGTGGGATGTAGAGATAATTTAAAGTTCACTAAAAGGTCCAAGAATCAACAGATTCTTCTTGAGGTATAATGTTGGTAGGAGAGAAGGAGCTCTAAGGAAATTGCACTGCCACGGAACCCCAGACAGGAGATAATTTCACAACAGTCAACAAGGTGGTGGGGATGATGACTGACAAAAAATCATTTGCTCGGGTGACTAAGAAAATTATTGGTAACCTTGAGATGGCCGCTTCAGCTGAGCGTTGGTCATCAGTGAAAGAACAAAAGGCTGAGAAGGAAGTGGCAGGTGAGAAGGTGATGTGGAGATCATTCCCTCAGAATGATGGATTGTGACAGAAGAAGAGAATAGTTCAGGAGAGAAGGAAAAATTGCTTGTGGCTTTTAGGAAAAGGGAGATGGGGATATTTGCAGGCTTTGGAGAAAAAGCAGGAGGGACAGATGATGGAAGAGTGGAAAGGCAGGTGCAGCATGGTTTTGAAGAGACGGGAAGGAACAAGGTCAACCATGCAGGCAGTGAGGTTTGTTTGGAGAGGAAATTTGGCACCTCTTCCTCAGAGATTGGCCTCAGAGGGGAGGCAGGGTGAAAATAGCAGGAAGTTGAGGAAACTCAGGGACACACGCCTGTAAAATCACCTCTGGAGGGTGAGGGTGGCTGGATGCCGCAGGCAGGCCCAGAAGATTTGGAACAACCTGCAGGAATTCATTAGGAGGCTACAAAAATAGGAATAAAAAGACCAGAGAATTACGAACCAGTAGTCTTCCTGGAGACCAGTCTGGCACCTTGCGACAAAAGCCATAAAAGTGTTTCTAGCCTTTGACCCAATAATCTCTCTTCTGGGAGTATATACCATGAAAATAACTGAAAAGGAAATATAAGCTATTTGCAAAAAGATGTTTATTGCTGCCTTGTTGATAATAGGAGAATCCTGGAAACCATCCAAATGCTCCACGATTGGGGAATGGTTAAGTAAACTATGGAACGTTAATACGATAGAATATTATATAACCATTTCCAATGATAAATAGCAGTTCTTGTCAACACATGAGAAAGCGTACACAGAAAAAATGTTAGCCGAACAAGGTAGAGTATGAAATAGGACGGATACGTTGATTTCTACCCCCAGAAAATGATGCTAACACAATGCTGTGGTTCATGAAAGGTCACTGAATTATGTAAACAGTTGGTGTGAGGAGGCGAAGAGATTTTTTTCTCCCTTTATAAAATGGCTCAAATACACATTTTTAAAAAAGCTGTCAAGCAGCTGGAGCTAGTCAGCGTGCATTCGTAGTGATGCTGATCTGCAGGGCTCCCGGGCAATCTCCTTCTGCAGAGAAAGGAAGAGTGAGAGCCATTCAAAGCCAAAGTCTGGTAAGGTGGTAGGTCAGGAAGGCAGGGGGGAGAAACCGAGGCAAGAGATGACCAAGTTCTTTGCTAAATAGCTCCTTATGGTGCAGGCTTTGTAGGGAGGTGAGCAAAGACAGAAGAGATAAGGGCGCTCAGGCAGTGGAGGGCAGGGGAGAGACTGAAGACCCCTGGAGGGGGTGGGTTATGCTAATGGAAGTGAGTACGGGGGAGCTTTGGGGTCCTTGGGTGGCATGACAGAACTGGGGGCCATGGGATGATGAGAAGAAGGGACTGAGGTGTGGTTGAGGGGGAGGGTGGAAAGAGGTTCCTGGAGTAAAAGAGCTAGAAGGTCAGCGGTGTTAGATAAACAGGTTTGGAATGAACCAAAAATTATTATAAACACAATGGCCATCCATTCATTTATTCACCCAACAAATACTTACTGAGCTTTAGCCATGTGCCAGGCTCTGTGGTAGGCACTAGGGAACCAACAGTGAACAAAACAGTGTGATTTACTGCGCCTAGACCGCACCCTGCAGGGTGGCGCTGAACCACTTTTCCTCTCTACTGCAGCTCCTACTATCTGATTGGCATTTAGTTACTTTTGGTTAAGAGAATATAGAGGAGGGAAGGCCATCAGGGCCCACTGACCTGCCCTGGAGCAGTTGGAGACTTGCTACTCCTAGGAGGTGGGCACAGCAGAGATGGAGAGTCAGAATTGGAGAGGAGAGGAGAGGAGACACCATCCTTTCTAGAACCAGAGGGAGTGACACGAAGATTGAATGCAGGGACACATGAAGATATATGAAGCTAGAGAGTGGCATATCTGGGAATGCATGCCTAGAAGTTCTCAGTGTCTTCCATGAAGTCATTCATTTTACCATTTACTGGGCATCTACCTGAGTGCACAGGTCTGGACTGGGGATCGTGGGGTCTGTAGAGATGAAAAAACTCACTACTATTCTCAGAACACTCATAAAGCTGTAAAATCAGAGTTGGTCTTGAAAACTGGGGCTTAGGAAGAGAGGAGGCACTCCTGAATCCTCCAGTGAAGGAAGAAGTTGTGACAAGTGCCCAGGACTCTGTCCCCCTCCAGAGTTACCTGAAACCTGGGGCCGGGAGCGAGAACACTGCCCTGTACAGGTTTTCCAGGCCTTAGCCAGAGGCTACAGGAACACAGGGGTGGGATGCTGCAGGGAGAGGAGCTGAGATGCTGGCTGCATAGCAGGGCTGGGGAGGGAAAGTGAAGGCGGTTGAGTGATGGGGGCTGGTTCCAGGAAGGTGACAAAGATCCTTCTCTAGGGCCTTGCCTTGTTTGGGTAAGAATAGACAAAGGCCTTCAGAGCAAGCGGTATGATGTCCTGGAGGCAGAGAAAGCCTGAGCACAGAGGGCCGGATTGATGGGATCTGGCTTGGGAGCTAGACATCAGCACAGTCCTTCTGCCAGTCCACCTAAGAGACTACTGGCACCAGAGGGTGCAGTCATTTAGTCAGTCAACAAACATTTACTGAGCTCAGACAGTCCTGGCTTCTATTTCTTACTCTGCCATCTACTAACCCCGTGTCCTTGGACAGGTCCCTCTACTTCTCCAAGTCTCAATAATGTATATGAAGGACATTCAGAATGCTGAATAAGCCATCAGTACATGCTAGCTAGTATTTTTATTAAGAACTATGTCTAGTTCCGTGAGGGATACAGAGAGGAGCAAGATACAACCCACCCCTCCCTTCCTGCTAGAACTTCCTGTAATGAAGAGAGACAGATATAAACAAGGGATTACAAACAACTAGACTATAGTGCAGTAATTGTTAAAACAGTAGCATGCCTGCTATGGGAGCCTGGAGGAAGAAATAATTAGTTCTGCCTGGAGAGGTCAGGGAAGGCTTCCCAGAGGAGGAGACATTTGAGCTGGGCCACAAAGCGGATCACCTGGCAGAGAAGAGGGAGAAAGGCATTACAGGCAGAGCAACTGCCTTGAGCAAAAGCAGGCAGGCATGCAAGGCAGCATGGGTTTGGGGAATAGTGACTAGCCCTCCTAGAGAGCAGTCTGGCAGGGAGAGGTGGGCAGAGAGCTGGAGGGCCGCTTGGGGCCATGACCGGAAGAGCCTTGGGCTCAGGGCCTGGGCTAAGGTGTGGAGATGGCCTCCTGCCGCAGTGGGCAATTTCTGAGGTTTTGTCAGCAAGGGAGTGAGATGTCTCTGGTGGGATGGGGGGAGGGGGCGCGGGGGGGGGGGCGGACAGAAGGAAGAAGTTGAGAGCAGGTACAGGGACGCCAGCAGGAGCCTGAGGCTCAGCTCAGATCCTGCCCCCTGCTGCCACGCTCCAGCACTCCCCCAAACATTTCTCCGTTTCTCGCTTGGGGATCCCATCGCTGTACCCATAGCAGCCAGGCCACCCACACATTCCCTGCAGCAGGCGACAGGTTCCCCTTGCGAATACAGTGCCAAGAACCACGGGTCCAGAGTCCCTCTCCTGCCATTCTGGGGGTGCTCTGTGAGGCCCACACCAGTTTGGGGACCGTCGGGAGGCAGCCTTGGACTCTTTCACAGGAAGAGTAAAAGGACATTCCCCACCTGTTAAGTTGATTTTCCTTTTCAAAAAGAGAGAGCTTTGCTGATGAAGAGCGATAAGTGTCTTTCACTGGTGAGGAAAGGATTTTAATAATGTCTGCTGATGACTCTTGCCCTGCTCCACCGAGATACAGAGACTCATTCTTCTTTCCTTTAATAACCCGGCTTGACTGCACCGGGAGGGAGCCAGCTCTGGCCTCTCCCTTTTCCTCACCCCAGGGACACGCAGCTCTGCGCCCCCAGCTCCTCTGTCCCTCAGTCTCCTTCTCTTTCCTTCTACCAGATTCCACTTCCCTTTTCTTCCCTCCTCTGCCTCTCATTTGTCTGAGAGAGTCAGGAGGCTGCGAGACACCTTATTAACAAGGAACTTGCTCCAAAGAGATAAATGAGCTGGCCAGTAGGGTAGTGAGCTCCCCGTCACTTCGGTCCTGATCACATTGGCTGGAGTTCTTGCCAAGGAGATTCGTGTTCGCAGATACAATGTGGTTCTCAGACATCAGCGTCTTCAGGAATCACCTGTGGAGCTTATTAAAAACACAGTTCCAAGCCCTGCCCCCGAGTTTCTGCTCTCCAGTCTGCAAAGGGCCAAAGAATTGCAGTTTCCATAAGCCCCTCAGGAGACCAGGGCAGGAGGCCATTGGCCAGTTTTTGAGAATCGTGGGTGAGCCTGGACACGTTGCTGCCTCAGACTTGCCTGCTAACCCAAGCTAACGGCCTTTCCTCCAACGCCACCTGTTTGCCGCTGTCCCCCTAAGTCCTGACCCGTTTTGGTGGTCTGGGAGCTCGAACCGTATGGTAGGTTAAACTTGGTTTTGTAATCGCAGTAGCTAACGGTGATTGAACACACGTGTGTAAGGAATCTGGGTAAGCACTTTGTACGCCGCTCATCTGACCCCCCAGCTGTGCCCTGAGCACTCCCCCTACTGCCCAGGGCTCCAGGGTGGTCAGGCAGAGCAGGCGCTGTGGCCCCAGGCCCCTAACCCCGCTCTATGTGGTTCACGGCACAAGCCCGCTGGAGAGGGGCTAAGGAGAGGAAACATTTGGGGAAAACTGCGATGGAAACGTCTTTTCCCATAGGAAGTGAGAAGGAAAACGTTCCTCAAGAGAAGAAAGCTAGTTTTCCCGTTGTTTCCCTTCACCGATCTTCCTGTGGGAGGCCGATAGCTCAAATAAGTCCCTCTCCCCCTGTACCCCATGACCCCGGAACCCAATTCCCACCCCACCCCATCTGCCACTGTTCTCCCAGGTTCTCGGGTCTGTAGCATGGAGATTCCACTCGAAGCCCTCTCTCCGTCAACCCTCACCCTCAACCCTGGCGGCCCCTGCCACAGCCCCTCTGGCTTCACCCCTTGGTTCCTCTCTGGCCTCACGCCCGCCCCCACTACCACCACCACTCCATGCCTGGAAGACTTCTTTCATTATCCTCCTGGCTGGAATTCAGTCCTCCCGCTCTCCCGTATTCTAGGGTGGCAGAGTCAGTTACATCTTCCTAAACTCATCGCTGTCATCTTGCATTACCTTGCTTAACCATCTGCATTGGCTGTGCATTGTCTTCCACACAGAGCCCAAGTCTCCAGCCGCCCCAACTCACGACTCCCTGCTTCAGCGGAGTGAATCCTCTTTTCCCGCAGGTCCGACAGGTTTGTGGTCTCCTCTCCAGCCACAGGCCTTTGCTTCCGGGCCCCTGGACATGCCCCACCCCCTTTTCTCGAATCCAAACCCTCCCTCCTTCAGCAGCCCAGCTCCAAGCTCCTCACCCCACAGAGCCTTCTCTGGCTGAGTCTACCTTCCTTTGCTGTTAATTCCCTGATGCGCGGTGTGCGGGCTAGCAGCCCACACTCTCACACTTATTTATTTGTTGTCTTAGAGTTGTGCCAAGGTCGTTTCAGGTCTGTGTGTTTTTCTCTCCCCAGCCAGATGCTGTTGGTGTTTAAGAACAATAAGCAGACCACCTTGCTCTTCAGCACCCCTCCCCCACAACACAGGGAACGGCTTTAGTAACTTTGCATCAAATTGAAACAATTCATCTGTATGGGAGAGAGCCAAAGCATAAGAGACTGTTAAAAACTGAGAACAAACTGAGGGTTGATGGGGGGTGGGAGGGAGGGCAGGGTGGGTGATGGGTATTGAGGAGGGCACCTTTTGGGATGAGCACTGGGTGTTGTATGGAAACCAATTTGAAAAAAAATTTAATAAATAAAAAAAAAAAAAAAAAAAAAAAAAAAAAAAAAAAAGGAAAAAAAAAAACAAAAAAAAAAAAAAAAAAAAAAGAAACAATTCCTAAATGACCATCCCTTTAATTACAATGAATGACTCTGAAGTCCAAAGCCAGTGGAGTGTGTGCTTTGTGTGGATGGAAACGATCAGATGATATAATGGGGACAAAGAACACGGGACTAAAAGGTAGAACGCCTGCTTCATAAGCGCACATTTCCTCCGGAGCAGCTGTATGATCCAGGACAAGTTACTCCACGCCTCTGTGCTGAGGCACAGACGTTTTGTGAGACCCTTTCCAGCTCACGTGCTCTGATCTGTGCTGACCCAACCACCCTGTCTCCTAGCCAACGATCAAGGACACGTGTGTCTCTCTGGACTTTACTTACACGTGAAATGCAAACTAAGGTGATGGCAATTAATTTATAGACTTGTTGTAAGGATTAAATGCAACAGTTCAGCTCTTGGCCTAGAGCCTGGGCCCATAGAAAGTGATAATAAATGGTAGCTATTATTACGTCACTTGGCCAGGGTTAGGAGAGTGGGATGTGCCCACGGGAGAAAAGAAGGTGGTCCCCTAGGGTTCTGATCCAAGTAGGAAGTCCCAGTGTCCATGAAGCCATCTGAGCTCTGAAGAGGTCAGGCTGGGGCACTGCCCAGTGGCCTTGCGGGGGCTGGAATGCCAACTGTCCCATTAATGACAGCACTGCTGGCAGTTGGGGTGACCCTGTTGTATATCCCATCGATTTTCCCATTACCCTTTAGTGCTGTGTATTAAAGGCTTTGCAGTCCACTCTGTTACCTTCTTTCTTTATTATCTCCAGGGCCTGTCCAACTGCTTGGGAGGCTAAATTGCCTGGATGCAGTAAACCTCTCCTGAGGGTGAGACACCCCTTCTCCGGCACAGCTTGGAAGCCAGGAGCCATGGAGTCCTTCCTGGCTCTCTCCTCGAGTCGTGCACACACTGAGCAGGACCCTGCAGGGAACACAGACTGTGCGCTTGGGGCCCACACACAGGCCACTGCTGGCTGCAGGAGGAGATACCGGTGGAGGCAGGTCCCCACCCCTCTGCTGGACATTTTCTCTGGTCTCCCCCGATCTCAGTCTGCTCTTGGGGAGTAACTGCCTTTGTTTGATGCTCCCCTCCCATGTTCCTCACCTTGCTTCCTCTCGGCCTCTTCGGTCACTGGCCCATCCCACGATCTATCCTCCAGCTCTGCCTCCCGGAGGTCTCTTTGTTTAGTGATTGCATTTAGTATTCTAGATCCCCCTACATTTGCAGCCTCGCAAAAGAAGCTTTATTCTGAACTTAGGTTTGCCTTGATTTTCTTATTTGTGAAATGGGACTGTGGGTCCTCTCATCGGGACCAGGAGAAGATGGAATCCATATGGTTCTCTGAGCAAGAGAGACCAGGAGACAAACACTGCTATTATTTTTGAGGTGGGACCAAAGATAATGAGGTTGCTATTTCATACTACAATCATCTATGCAAATTAATTTTCTCTCATTCACCTTGAAAAGCAAAACAGCAGTTCAAAGATGTACATGCAACCCGTCCATGCTCGGCTGGCATCCACATCAGCACGTCTGCACCCTCTGAGGGCAGGTGGGAGTTTTGGATACGATTGATCAGAATTAAGTCCAGTGAACAAATTAAATGATCAAACGGAATATTATTCTCCTCCCTTGAAATCATATAAAGTAAGGAAAGGACTTGATTGTTAAATTGGTACTGAGGGAGTTTTTTAGAACTCAGCGAGGAGTTCTAAAACGTTCTTTGGAGTAAGTGTTGCTTCCCAAGGTGACAGTTTTGAGGGGAAATGCACTTACATGATTAAGTTTTGATCTACTGGTATATTAAACAGAAACTTGTTTGGTGGCAGGTGAAAGACATCTCCTTAAAGGGAAGAATAATTTATTGTCTCAGGGATTGAAACACCCGCAGTTAGGTTCTCTTTCAGGCATGGTTGCATCCAGGGGCTGACATAATATATTCAGGACCTGGTCTTTCTTGATTTCTCAGTCCTTTTCCTGTGCTTTCTTTTTACTCTCAAGCAGGCCTTCCAAATATGGTGGCTCCCAGCTGCTTAATCTTCAAACCCAGTGGAAAAGAGAGATCCACTTTCCTGGCAGTTCCCAAAAAAGCCTCAGGATGGACCCTCATTGGCCTGGCTTGTGTGATGCCCTTCCCTAAACAATCACCATGGCCAAGGGGATAGAATTCCCTGAGTGACCAGGCCTGGGTCAAATGTGCTTTCTTGAGACCAGATTTATCCCACATGGACCAAGAGTGGGAAAGGGGTGTCTCCACAGAGGAAAACAGAGCAAGTGCTTGCTTGGCAGACAAAAACAGCAGACATGCACTGTGGCTTTTTTTTTTTTTTTTTTTTTTGGTGGGTTTCATAGTTGCTGTATTAAAGTGATGGAATTGTAAAAGATTTTCTTTTAAAATAGTATTTTATTCTTGTATTACAGTTAATAAAATAAATAGTATACAGATGTCCCTCAAAAGCAATTTATTCTTAAGGGGAAAGAAAAGAAACTGCTTCATTCATTTCTGGTTGCATTTTATGGTGTCCTTGCACTGAAGTGTAAGGGCATTTGTCTGGAGAGGTTTTTAGGAAGGTCTAACCAATTAGCATGGATATGTTCTCATTTGTTCTCCTCTTTATGCAACATCTGGCTGGCATGTTGGGCAACACTCTCCGGTTATAGAATAGAATTAAGGCTTTTAAACTCTCTTCAGAAGTAGAACCCTTTTTGCAAATACCATCTCCTTAACTTGTCAGACAGATGACGATAGGGCTGCTCTGGTGGACCTGGGGTAGGAAACCCAAATCCCATCCCCTATGCGTTCTCCTTCTCCTGTTCTCACCTTTCCCTCAGCTTCTGATTCATGACTGCAGAATTCTGAGGCTCCAGGAAATGCAATTTGAAAACCACTGGAATATAGCAAAGGAACTAGCTCTTTAGAACAAAGTCTGGAGCTTTGGCTTCAGCCCCGTAGATGGGAGATGCACAGAGCATTTATTAAACACTTACTGTTTAGATGCGATGCCTTCTTTGTGTCATTTAATGCCTGTGACAACCCCATGAGGAAGGAATTATTATCCCTTTTTACAGATGGGAAGATTGAGGCTCAGAATATCACAAAGCTGACCAGGTTTCAAAGCCTGTCCTTCTGATTCAAACTGCCCCACGCCTGCTTGGATATCCACGGAGAATCCCCTGTATGCCGGGTGCCATACTAGGCGCTTTGATACAGATTATTTCATTTGATCTTTTCAAAGCCCTTTCCCTGAGGGAAAGAATCCAGATCACAAAGGGCACATATTGTATGATTTTATATAAATTTCAAAAATTCATCTACCCAATCTATAACTATAGACCTCAGAAATACTGTTTACCCTTGGGGGAGCAGGGAGGGAGTGGGTGGGAGTGACTGACTGGGGAGGAGACTGACAGAGCCTGGTGGGGTGCTGGCAGTACTTTGAATCTTGATCTGGGTGATGGTTGCACAGGTACACGTATATATAAAAATCCACCAAGCTGTATACTTAACATTTATGTGATTTATTATATGTGAGTTAAACCTCAGTTTTAAAATTAAAACAGTACATTTTTTTTTAAAGTATCATTGTACATACAGAGAAACAATGGTTCGGGAAGGTAACTTGTCTAGGGTCCCCCTGTCAGCATTGGAATCGTCCAAGGACAGTGTGATGCAATCTTCCTGCCATGTGGGCTCACCTAGGGCACGTTTGGCAACCTTCGGGGGGAAAGCAGAAATATGCATAGACTGTCATCCAGAAAGGGCTGTGTGTTGCTCAAGATGGTGGTCAGTCACTTCAGATACTCAGGGCCACGTCCTTACCCCCACCCTGTGCCATCCCCACTGCACCCCTATCCTCTTCACTGTGTGGCTTTGGTTCGACGGGGCCTTAGCTCTCTCTGGTGTTTCTGTGTTGGCCTGATGGCTATGCAAGCCCTCCCTGGGGATAAGGACAGAGCACTGGGCGAGGCGTGGGCTCAGAGCCAGGAAGAGCGTAGGTGGTGAGTGGGTGAGGGAAGGAAAGCCAGGCCGTCCCGAATGCCATCAGGGACGCTTTGTCTCCTGCCAGAAGGCTTGGCCTCTGCTCCCTCTCACACTCAGAGCCTCCGGGGTCAGTCTCCACGTCCCCAGAGAGACCTTCAGGCATCACTTCTGTCTATTCAAACCCTGCCTGGGTTCTTTGCCTCTTCACTTACACTATAAAAGCGGCTTCTATTTTTAGGTTCCATTGTAAGGGAGACCCTGGGATTCAGGCCAGGGATCCAGGGAGCTGGGAAACCACAGTCCCAGGGGCCGGATCAACTGTATGACTGAGTGGATAAAATGGCAGCAGCCTTGGCATCAACTAGGTATAGATCTAAGTCTGGTGATGAATCCCTGGAAAGCCCTGAGCGAGCCCCTGGATCCACGGATCGGAGGTGCTGGACGAGGACCACGCTCAGAGTGAAAGGCCTGCCTCCCTCCCCTCCCCTCCCCCTCAGTTCCATCCCCTAAGAAGCTTTAGGGACAATCAACCCTAACACAAATCTGGCCACATCTTTCCCTTAAAACTCTGAAATGCCTCCCCTCACATTCGGCAGCTAAGGAGAACCGTCAGAGGGTTTTTAAGGAAGGAAATAAGTGCTACACTAGTGTTGGGCATCTCAGCCAAGTCTTGAAGGATATGTAGCATTTCAGTAAGTGACCAGAAAACCCACAAAGGGGACTCAGGAGCTTTGAGTAAGACAGGTTGCCACTGTCAGCGCCAGGCGAGGATATTAGACTTCGCGCACAGGCACTGACAACTAGTGACAAACTTTTTTGAAAAGAAGAATAATCTGGCAATGGTGTTTACAAAAAAAAAAAAAAAAAAAAAATTGTTCTGCGTAAGAAGATCCGGAGAGAAAATATGCTGGTGGTAGAAGATCATTTATTTAACCATTCAACCAGCATTTATTGAGCACCTATTATGTGCCAGACACTATGCTGGGTCCTGAGGAAACAGGGTCAAACAAAGAAAATATGGATCTTGCCCTCCTGGGCTTTGTCATCAACAGAAAGGAAAAATACTGAGCAGGAAACTATCAGTGTGACACATGATATGAAGGAGAAGTCCAGGAGTGGTAGGAGTGCTCATCAGGGAAATGTCATCCTGTCTGGGGCAGTTGTGATGGTTCAGCTGAGACCTAATGGGTGGGGACAGGAGGGGCGGGGAGAGGGGAGAAGGATTCCAGGCAGAGGGAACACGCATAAAAGGTCTCTGCAGCCAGAAAGAGGAACGGGACACTTTTGGAAGTTTTTAAAAAGTTGAACATGGCTCAAGTTCAGGATGGGGAGGAATCCTGGTAGATGAGGCTAGAGAGGAGAGGGGTGGGTGTGGCTGGGGAGGCTTGAACCCGTGGTCCTGTGGGAAAGTCCACCAGCCATTTTATTTTTATTTTTTATTAAAAAAAATTTTTTTTAACATTTATTTATTTTTGAGACAGAGAGAGAGAGAGAGCATGAACAGGGGAGGGTCAGAGAAAGAGGGAGACGCAGAATCTGAAACAGGCTCCAGGCTCTGAGATGTCAGCACAGAGCCCAACGCAGCGCTCGAACCCACGGACCTCGAGATCGTGACCTGAGCCGAAGTCAGATGCTTAACCGACTGAGCCACCCAGGTGCCCCCACCTGCCATTTTAAAGATTACTTTGGTTCCAGGAGGGTGGGTGGGATTGGGCCACAAGAGGGATACAGGGCCTCCATTTAGCCAGTCACTGTGATGCCAGGAGAGAGATGATGGAGGCTATGGTTGGGGACTGGAGAGGAGTGGATGGATTCCAGGTCCTTGTGGAGATAGACTCAGCAGGACCTGGTACGGAGGGAGAGGGAGCCATCAGGGAGGGCTCCAGCGTTCCCGGATTTGAAGTGACCACACACAACAGTGGAAGTCTCTTTCCCCTTTGGTCCCGCCTGACCACTAAATTGTGCGTTCCAAGCTCTGCCCTTTAACTGAATCAAAAGCTCCGGGAAGCCGAATAGCAGGTCTCGCTTTGCCCTGGACAACATCTATCCTAGGACGTTCCAGGTACGAGATGCTCAGTAAATCGCTGCTAAATGAATGAATGATAACCACTAAGGAAACATCTGAATTGATCCCAACTGTGGCTGACCGTGGCCAGACGTGGCTTTTCCCCTTTCTCTTCTCCACTCCCCACTAGTGACAGGCAGAGCCCAGGGGCAACGTGCAGGAGTGGCTTGTGGGCCCGGTGCCACCTGGAATACTTAAAACATGAATTGCGAGTCAAGTGGCCCCTCTCACAGTTAATCGATGGCAGCATATCCTGATCGCTTTCATTATTATTATTTTCTTATGCATGTGTGATCGGGAGATTTATTGTTGAGGCTACAGAGGCAAAATCAATTATTCATGTTATAAATTAGAAAATGATTTATGTCTACAGGAGACGGGGCCTCAGCGAGCCGAGCCCATTACAGATAAGCTTTGCTGAAAGGACCAAGATTTATCTGTAAACTTCACAAATTGCAGCTCGCCAATCCAGTCCTGTCCCCAACCCCTCCCCCAGGGCACCCATCCCTCTTCCTGAGTCATTCTGTCTTCCTCTGTCGTCCGCCATCCCCTTGACTCCTATTTCCTCTCCCTGCTTCCCACTGACTCCTTGTTCTTCTTTCCTGTTTTTTACCTTTGACAAATTCCCCATTGCTTGCTCGTATCTCTTTTGGGGGAAGACACTCCTGAAGCTTCTCAATAAACTTTCTGGTCTCTGGGTACGGCTCGCCCTGTCCAGGAAAGAGTCACAGACAGGGGAAGAATCCTCTTGATTCATCTGCAAACCTGTTGAGAGGACTGAGTCACATCTCGCACAGCAGATGACTCCTGCCTCCGGTGAAAACACAACCATTATCCAGCATCTGCACTGTCTTTCTCTCGGGTCCCTCCCGGGGGACATGGTGATGAAGAGCAACGCGAGGCTGTGGAAGGCCACGGGCTTTGGAGTCAAATGGACAGGGAGTTGAATCCTAGCTGTGTTGCCAACAGTGTGACTTTGGGCTAGTCATACTCTCTGAGCCTCAGTGTCCTCATCTGCAAAACGGGTTTCCAGCACCGGCTCTCCCTCCTGGGACTGTTGAAGAAGTGATGGGGACGGCAGCCCCAGCACTGGGCCCGGCACAAAGGGAGTGCCCCCAAGATGTGAGTGTATTTGGGTGGACGAGAGACTGCAAGTGGAATATCCCTCTTCCTGCTTCTCACTTTTCCGTCAAACATCAGTGCCTAAACTCAAAGAGAAATTGATCCATCGTTGGGGTCGCGGGGGGTCCTGTGAGTAAGGGCGAAGTATGTGCTGATGATGACCGCTTCCAGTACATGCATCGGGCGCACAGGGACGAGGGCTCTGCCCCAGGAGTCGGGAAAGCAAGGTTACAGACTTGCTGTCTCATGAACCTGTGACCACAGGTCCCATTACTCTCTGGGTCTCCTTTCCCCCACCTGTTGGATGTGGATGACAATACCTGCCCTGCTGCCTCAGAGGTTTTGGTATCAAAGGAAAGGAAGGCTCTAGAGTTGTTTGGAAAACCTGGATCCCCTCAACAGTCTTGACAAATCACAACACTTTCTAGCATTCTTATTGGGTGACGTTATAGGAGAAAATCAGCAAAAAAGACTTTTGGGTCAGTTGGAGGACAACTGCAGGAGAAATGTGCTTAAGAAGAATTAGTCTTTCTCTCTCTCTCATATAAATATGAGAGACAAAGAGGATCCCAAACAGGCTCCATGCTCAGTGCAGAGCCCAACAAGGGGCTTGATCCCACAAGCCCTGCCCTGAAGAGGCACCTGGGTAGCTCAGTCAGTTGAGCGTCCGAGTCTTGATTTTGGCTCAGGTCATGATCCCAGTGTCCTGGGTTCGAGCCCCATGTCAGGCTCTGCGTTGAATGTGGAACCTGCTTAAGATTCTCCCCCTCTCACCCTCTCCCTTTTTTATGCATGTTCTCTCTCTCGCTCTCTCTCAAGAAAGAAAGAAAGAAAGAAAGAAAGAAAGAAAGAAAAGAACATTAAAAAGAAGAAGAATCAGTCTCTTAAATGGTTGGGTAAATGCACCTAGAATGCCCTGAAGTAGCCACAGAGCCCCCTGAGGAATCATCACACTGCACCAGGGGCTGTGGTGATCCTACCAGCCCAATGATGCCTGAGCCCCTGGCCCTGACAGACTCCCAGATTCCCAGATCCAAGGCTTTACCCTTTTGAGTGCTCACAATGTGCCAGGCACAGCAGCTGCCCTCAGGAAGCCTACAGTCTAATGGAGGAGGCATACATGAACAAATGACACACATGTAAACCTATGAATTGCAAACTGCAAGAGAATTCTATGACGAGGACATACAGGGAGCTGCGAGATCCAGGGAGGGGGTCTAGCTCCAGTCTGGGGGTCAGGCAAGTCCCCTACAAAGAACTGGTCTAAGCCAAGACCAGAAGAACCAAAGGGCAAACAGGGGTATGGAGGGGAAAGGGGCAGGTAGGATAGACTATGCGAGCCCCCCTGAGGGAGGATAGCAAGGGGTTAAAGGAAGGAGAGCAGGCCAGTGTGGCTGGAGTGTAGTGAGTCAGGAAGTGGGTAATTGGGGGCAGGGGGAGGCAGGCATGGGTCAACTTTGGAGAGAATCCAAAACTGCCTCCAGCTAGCTCCCCAGCTAACACCAAGCCTGCTTTTGAGTGATTGTCTAATTGAAGTTCAGGAGCCTGATCCCAGGGGCATAGTCCTGGCCTGGGAAACTTAGCCACATCCTCGTCCAAAGGGCTGGAACCCTGGGATCTGCCAAGGTTCCTCCTTCAAGAGATCTCGTGTCAAAAGATAGAGCTCCTCCCTCTATTCCGTGGAAGATCACCAGAGACTAGGCCGTAGTCTCCCTGAGGAAGTTCCAGAGTCCACTTAGCACCGCCCCAGAGCCCTGGACTCTTTCTCCAAATTCATGGGCCCCTGGCCCTGTGGGTCCTGAGGACTGAAAGTAATTTTTCTCCCCCCCCCCCCCCCACCATGGCTCTTTCTTTACATCCTTATGCCTGGTCTTTAAACTGATGGGAACCCCCTGTGCCCAGTAAGACAGCCTCTACACCTCCTGCCCTAGCCCAGGCAAGGACCACATCCCTCAGAGGCAGCCTTGAGTGCCACTAGGGACACATGGGTCTTCTAATGCCTCCCCTACTGTTGACCGAGCAGCCTCGGACTCACCTCAGCTCTAAAAATATTCTCACTAGATTCAACTTTAATTCTTTCATCTGATTCTCCAAGGAATGGTGTTCAGCTGTTTCTTTAGAGTACCAGATAATTCCCCCCTGAAATCCCACCAACATTAGAGCCCAGATCAGATGATCTCACTCTCTATCTCCAAATCCCAGTGGCTCCCCATTGGCCATGTCTATAATGAGGTTCAAAGTCATTACCATGGCAGAGAAGTTCCTTGAAGTGGGGCCCCACATGCCCACCATGTCCCCAGCGCTATCTGTTCCCAGCTGTACAGGACCACTTGCCATGCAGTGTCCTTCATCCCTTTCACGTGCCGTCTCTCACCATCAAAATCCTGCTTGTGCATCACAGCCCAGTTCAAACATTGCCTCTCAGGAGGCCCCTGCAGGGATGGAGACAGCATAGTGCAGTAGAGAGATCCCAGGGCTTGAATCTTGTTGAATCTTGGCTTCTCTACTTAATAGCGGTGTCCCCTCACTCAAGACCTAATCTCTTTGGGCCTCAGTTTCTCCATATCTTAGATAGAGGTAGACCATTTCCCTCCCAGGTAACAGTAGAGTCCATGTTTTGGGGCAAGAGCTTGGGGCCTAAGTCCAGCTAAGGCGACAGATGAAAACTCGAAAAAAGGCAAAGAGATAGGGAGCAGCATTTTAGAAGCCATTTCTAGGCCTTTTAGGGGCCACAGAGCACTCTTGGAACAGGGCTAATCACTAACGTGAAGCTGAGAGGAAGCCTGCGAAAAAGCATCATAAGGGTTAGATTGCTGTACTCATCATAGTCATCAGCTCTGGATTATCAAAGAAGGACATTGGGGACTTTGGAGGGAGTGGAGGTGTCAGAAGCACTCATGGCAGGAGCTAGCAGCTGCCCCTGGGACACCAACCAGCTTGGATCGGGATGGGAACTTCAGCTCCCGCTGGAGAGGAAAGTGCAGGCGGTTGATGAACTAGCTTTGGCAACGCTTGGTTACCTTGTCCTGCCAATAAAGTCACCAGGATTGAAAAATGAAACCAACTCCCTCCCTTGCCCTTGTCCTCGGGTGTTCTATGTGTCTGAGCTCTGTCCTTTCTGTTGCCAAATTACCTTTGCTCCCCTTGCTCTGAAAAGCTGGTGGCGAAATCACTCTAACCAGCCCCCCCCCCCCCCGCCGCCGCCTCCCTCATCATGTAGGTAATACAGCAACACTGGATGTGTTAAGCGTGTGGATGGTGCTGGAACTGAAGGTGGCTGGATTCACAGGGGAGGAGAGAAGGGTCTGAAGGGAAAGGACCATCTGGACTCTCACCTTAGGTGAGAAACTACCCATGAGGCTCCATCTAAAGTCTACAGGGAATCAGCAAAAGTGTTTATTCACACCAGTTTGGAATCAGGTAGGCCTGGAATGGAATATGGGTTCTGCTACTTAGGAGCTGTGTGATCTTGGGAAAGTTGACTTAAGCTCTCTAGGCCTCAGTGTGCTCACCTGAAAAATGGGGGAATAATGTCTACCTTCGTGAGTTGTAAGGCTTAAATGAAGTTACATGTGTAATTTAATGCCTGATTATAAGTGGTTATTGTAAGTAATAGCCATTATTATTATTAACCCTCCCAGCTGAAACTTCTAGCTTTCTTTCAGAACCATGTGATAGGGCCGGGAATTAAAGTAAAGCAGACTGGGGACAAAGAAGCTAAGACTGACATTAGGATGGTGATTAAGGCTCAGAGGAAAATAGGTTTGGGTGGGGAGAGACATTGCCCAAGAACTTGAGAGCCCAGCCTCAAATTCCCTTTGGCAAGCCCTCTATTGGGCAGAGGGGGGTGGTGAGCATAGGAATAGAGCAGCCAGCATTTACCTCCCCCCTCCCTAGCCTACACAGGACACAGATAGGGTCTTGAAAACACTCTAGGTGAGGAACTCAGTTATAACTATAACTGAGCCTGAGTTTCTTCTTTTTAGAAATTAGCTCTCTATGCTTCTGTGCAGGAGAAAAAAAAAACTGGTACAAATATAATAAATGCTTAATAAATTTTTGTTGAAAGGAAGGGAGATGGATGGTAGGGAGGGTGTGAGAGAAGAAGGGAGGAGGAAAAGAAAGGCAGACTCTAAAGAAGGAAGCCAGCGAGAGCAGTATGGGGGCCGTGCTCACACCTGCTCCCTGTCTGGGAACCTGTGAGGTAGCAGTCTGCATCTGGTCAGCCCCGCTGTCTCAGAAGCTGAGCCGTGTATGTTATAGTCTGATCACTTCCCCTGCTGCTCAGAGGCCTGCAGCTGGTCCACAATCCCTTTGTGCAGGTCCTGGCAAGCTTGTGGGCCCCTCACCTCCAGCCCCAGGCTCAGGCTGGGCAGCGTAGGTAGGAGCTAAGAACTCCCAGGCCACTTGCTGCCTCCCTCCTCCTCTGACCCCACGGATCTTTTCAGCTTCCATCCCAGCTCCTTGCCTTGCTTCACTGACCAAGCAGCTCATCAGCGCACTGCCCCTCGGGCTCCGGAGCCTCCACGCCTTTGCGGCATTGGCCTGTCACCCTTCAGAGAGAGCAGCATTGTCTGAAACCTCCCACATCCTCCTGCTGGCTTGTAACTGCCTCTTCCTTTGCCTCCCCATTACTGACTCTCCTCCCTCTTACCACAGTAGCTTCTCTCATCCTCTGGATGGTGGCCCCACTGCCTTTGGAATTAAATCAGAGTATCTGGTTCTGTCCAATGTGGGCACTCAGACATCCAGGGTCATCTTAGGAGGACTCCCTCCCCTGAGCCACCTCCAAACTTGATCACATCCTTGGTCCAAAACATTTTTCCCTCCCCTTGCTACCCCACCATTCTCCTCCTGCCAAAGTCTACAGATGATGCTGTAAGTCCCTACACTTAGCTTACCTCTTCCAGTATAGACTGCACATAAGGCTCATAAGGCCACCTCCTCTGGAAGCCTTCCCAGAGCTCAACCATCAGAATCAATCACCAGTGCTTTGCCTACAACAGTTCTAAGCAAAAGTCGCAAGCTTCCTGCATGAGACTAGATCATGTGTCTGCCTCCCTACCACACCCCTACCTTTATAAACCCCACCCCTAATTTTATAAACAGGAACCTTATTCATCTCTGCATCCCTGGGACCTAGCTTGCTGCTTAAAATAATGTATGTTGAGTTGCCTAAATGATGGGCACTTCTGGATTGTCTGCTTTATCAGGCCCTTGGCTCCCTCAGAAGATGAAAACTCGTACTGTTAAGAAGGACATCGCTTCAGGTTCACAGTCCCCCAGGGACGGAGCAATGACCTGGTAATTTTCCTGTCCAGCGCTGCGGCCTCCAGCGCACACAGCGAATGGACTCTATGTGCACAATTCCCATCTGTCGTCACACCGCCATACTGGGACCATTGTCTACCGCCACACTGATTTCTACTAGGACCCCCAGATCTTTTTTCCTCCATGCACATATATAGCCTCATAGTACTTCCCCTACCTCCACACATACCTTTTCATTTATATAGGTTTTTTTTCCTTTTTGCATAAAAACATAATTTTGATCCATTTGTCTGTATAATTCCCAGGAAATAACCAATTGGGGCCAGTATTCATCTTCGTCCTTTTCCCAATTTCTGTTTTCCTCCTACATGACAACTTCAGGTTAAAAACGGCAGGCATTTTTGCATCTTCAGATTCACTCCTTCCACATAGCCAAGGAGTCAGTTCATTCTTGGGAATGTTTCCAGATTCATCCCTCCTCTCCCATTTTTAGAGCTGTCACTGTCATGATCTGGTCCTCAACACCTCATACCCAAGGACAGCTCTACTGGAATGCTAGAGCAGAAAGTGACATTAGAAATCATAATCCAAATTCCTCATTTTAGAGATGGGGAAACCGAGGTTCAGATGTGAACTGCCTAGTATCATGATGAGAGAGAGCAAATGCCCCATGAGGGCAGGCTCCATGTCCGCCATATTCAGCTCTATACTCCCAGCACCTGGCAGAGTGGCACATAGCATTGGACCCAATAAGTACAAGGCTTGACCAACAGAATCAGGCTCAGAGCTGGGTCTTCTGCCTCTCACCCCAGGGCGCTGTCCTCCCTGCCTGTGCCATTGCCACCTGGTTCATCCCCCAGCTGCCAGCCCATCCTAGCTGCCGACCTAAACTATGCTTCAACACCCAACAAATGCTTCCTTTGACAGGCAATCCTCCTGCCTCCACTTAACATGGATCCCTATTCACTGACTTGTCATGAAACACACTTTCCCTCCCTTCTCAAATCATAGGGGCACTTATGTTTTTCTTTCAGAGGAAAAGATCGAATAGTACATATTGTTGAGGGAGATAGAAAGACAAGAATAGGCTTCAACTCCAAAATTTATGAAAATCCAGACCTGGTCTCTGGGCAACAGGACCCCAGGCCGGGAGATGATGAACTGTTCAAACTGGCCTGATGAAGATGAGGAGAGGGACAGAAGGGAGTACAGGGCCAGGTGAGGCAAGGTAGAGAAGCCAACACTAAAGGAACCTTTGCTTTGTCTAGGGGAAGCAGAGCTCAGCAGCCAGGCTCTGTCCCCTAGCTGGTAAGCTCTGCCCCTGGGGGTTATCAAGTAGAGAGGTCAGAGCATGCTCAGTCTTCAGAATGGAGACAAGAAGTCTTCACACAAATTGATGTCTCGGCTGAGTGTTCCTTGTCTTGGGGTCGAGAGCTACAACGCCAAAGGGAAGACCACCACCAAGCATCTGTTGTCTTTATCCAACATCCAAGACTGGTCCTCTCCCTCCGCATTCACTTGCTCTCTGGCTGCCAGAACAAAGTACCACCAACTGGGGGTCTCAAATAACAGAAATATATTTTCTCACAGTCTTGGAGCAGAAGTCTGAGATCAAGATGTCAGCAAGGTTGGTTTCTTCTGGGGTTTCTCTCCTTGGCTTGTGGATGGCCGTCTTCTCCCTGTGTCTTCACGTGGTTGTTCTTTTGTGCTCACACATGCCTGTGCTTGAATTTTCTCTTCTTATAAGGGCACAAGTCATTTGGATTAGGATCCACCCTAATGACCTCATTTTAGCTTAGTTATCTCTTTAAAGATTTTGTCTCCAAATTCAATCACATTAGGGTCATTAGGACTTCAACATATGAATTTGGGAAGAGGGATGGAATTCAGCCCATAACACCCTCTCAGAGGAGTCCAGGGTAGATGAGGTCTGCAGAGGACCTACGTGGCTTCTTTGTGACATATGTCCATGGGTAGGAGAGACTTGAAAGTAAACACCAGCTGATAAATGCCTGTGGGTTTGGGGGTTTCCAGTTAAAGACCTTTGAAAGAGCACTACCTCTGAGCATTACCTCTTGTGGCAGCAGTAAACAGGTTCTGAGCATTCAGTGTTTTTATCACAGTCCCAAGAAAGGCAAACCCAGCCTAGGTAAGGGATATCCATAAGTCTACCTGGGTAAAACCAGGCTGTGAGAGAGAATCAGCTTGTCCTACTGGCAAATGGGCTGTGGGACCCCAGACAGAATAGAACTCTCGATGATGAGGGTTGGGAGCCAGATAAGCAGCTCACTCAGCAGGACCAAGATGGTGGGAAATAGAGTAAGACAGCAGAGTTAAATATCTTGGGAATGGATGCTGGGTACAGACTAGTTGTGTTAATAGCTCCAGTTAATGGTCTTGCTGAATTATACCCTCTATCCTATAATTTTTTAGTCCTGCTCACCTTGACTCTGGACTTGGCCAAGTAGCTTGCTTTGGTCAGTAAAATGTTAGCAAACATGTGTGTGAGCAGAAACTTAAAAGGTGCTTGTGTGTTTGCATTCCCTGTACAACTGGGCTCCTTGGCTGTGCACTTCTGCCATACCACGAGAGTATGTTTGGGCTAGCCTGATGGACACTTGACAGAGAGCTGAGTCATTTCAAATATCCCAGTCGTCCAAGATCAGCCAACAGCAAGCCAACCTCCCCACAAATGTGGAAGGATGCAACCATTACAGGAAAACCTCCTAGATGAACACTGTCCCACAGCAAGCTAAATAAATGCTTATTGTTTTAAGCTTCTGAATATTGGAGTGGTTAGACAGCATTATTGCAGCAAGTTCAAGAGACAAAGCAAGACAGGCAGCATCCAAACACCAGACAACAGCCAGTGATCCAGAAACCCTTGGATCTGAGAGAGTCTGACAATTTGAGACCCTAAAAACACAGACTGGCAGAAGACTGGAAGCCAGAGCAACAGCAAGACTTGAGCCCTGATGTCAAGGAAGATTCCTCCTCACATTGTATCCCCAATCCTCCCCAAGTCCTGACCTTCACCTGCCTTCCATCAAGGTTATTTAGGCATTTGCCTAATCCCCCCCACCATTAAATATTTTGGCTTATCCCTCATGTGTCTCCCCTTCTTTCCATCTCCCAAAGGGGCTGGAAAAACACACTTGCCAGGAGCCAGAAGCCTGACTCTTCTTATACTGAGTGACCTTGGACATCTCAGTCCCCATCACTGATACTCAGTTTAATTTTCTGTCAAGTGAGGGGTGGGGCCAGATGACATCTCTGGTCCCTCCAGCATTGACATTTTAGGGTTCCCTGTCGCTGGTGATCCCAGATCTCTAGTTTCTTCCTTTCACCTTCCACCCTCCAGTTGTTTTCTTTGCCTTCTTGTCTGTATGCAGTTTGTTCCAGCTACCCAAAAAATAAAGTGCTGAAAACCTATGCATTTCTGGTGCCATCTATTATCAGCGTTCCCTCATCATCTATTAGGAAGAAACATTTCCCCTTATCTTTCTCTTGTTCCTAGTGTATTTTAAAGAATGTTTTTCTATTTCCTTTTATGTGTTTTGCAGGTTGCATCTCATTTCTTTCTTTGATTTTTCTCTTCTCACACCTATAAATTCTGGCTATTTCTTTGTTCTCTTCTTGGGCAATTGGGCCAAGCTTCCTGTTTTTGCCTTTCCAACTGGCAGATCTGTTCCCTCTGCAGGTTTTTGTCTAACCAATGAGATTTCTCCTTATCACTTACCAATCCTGTTTGAGTTGGAGTTTTTTTCATAGGCCTTTAATTCTTTCTGTATGCTGGAGAGCTGGTTGGTAGTCACAGCTCTGAAACTTAACTGAGTGACCTTGGGCAGGTCCCTTAGCATCTCAGAGCCTCAGTTTCCTCACCTGTAAAATAGGGAAGTAATAGCAGCCCTTACTACCTGTCAGAGTTATTATGAGGCTCTCAGAAGAAGAAAGTAAAAGTCTTTGGCAAACTGCAAAGAATGATGGTATAAAGAAAGGAGTCATTATTTTTGTGGACAAGTGATCTTCTGCCTTATAAAGGTGAGCTCTTCATGTAAAACCAGGAACCAGAGCTACTTTTTGTCCCAAAGATCCCACTAATCAGGGATTGCTCACCTTTCCTGAACCCTGTTTCCCACAGCCTCCATACTTCCCTCTCAGAAGACAAGATAATCTAGGGAGCCGCTGGCCTAACTACCTGGGACTGTGTGTTTATACTACAGGGCTCCAGAATATTTAACATTTTTCTGCGTCCAGTTTGATTCCTTATCATCTTTTTTCTGGTTCTTTAGTTAGGTCCTCCCTCACTTTAGGTGATACCATTTGAGCCATCACCTCATCATCTATTCCCTCTGTGTGTGCCCTTCTCCCCCCACCCCCTGCAACAAGTAAAACCATGAGACTCAGGTTGATCTGTCAGAGTATGTGAACATGACCTAAGGAGGGCTAATCAGAATCTTATCTGTGATCGGCTTATGGAAATTGGAAGGGAGAGGGTACTTTTCTCCTGGTGTTGCTAATCAGAAAGGGAGTGATTCCTGGCAGCCATCTTGTCATCACATGTTGAGAGCCTGTCTCCAGAATAAAGCAAAGCAGAGAATGAAAGCTGGAGGGAGGGGCATAGTCAGGATAACATCATGTGATAAACATCCCACATTCTTTCCCCATCCCCCCCGGCCCCATCCCCCACAAGATTCAGCATCAGAAGCTGGATCTACACCTAAATTTCCTAGTGTTCTGAGCTACTTACCTATCTTTTTGATTAGGCTTGTTTGAGTTGTAGAAATTATCATCTTACTGAAAGATTTCTGCCTAATATACCTCATATATCTCAAATAGTTCTGGAGTCTCTCCGCTCCCCTTCACCACCAATTGGTGCTGTCCCATGGCTAAGATGGCAAGGAGACAGACACTTAGAGGAAAAAGGGAAGCAGACAAGCTGGTCTTTCCCTCATCAGTTCACACAAATGCTGTACAGACTAGAAAGTTCCTTCCTCACATGGTGGCCTTAGGGGGTGATCATGAGGGTTTATAAAGACTCCAGGTTTTAGGTGGAAACAGACATGGGCCTTGATCTTGCTCCTGTTTATAAGCCATGTTGTTTGGGATCCATACCCTCTCCGGACTCCTGTCTTACAAGCCTATTTAGAAAGAATGTATGTACACATCCAGGCTTATAGTAGACACTCAATAAATGTTACCTATTATAAAAAGTTTCCTAATCCTTCTGAATTCAACTTTCTAAACTGAAATGGTCTTTCTTTTGTGTTTCTTTTCCTGTTTTCTTGGAAACCTTTGTTGTCATGGTTTTTGGCCATTTCCTCTAAGGTTATCTTGAACTTTAAAATACTCAAAGACTTCTTCTTCCCTACTGTACCTGGATGCTGCCTGCATGAAATAAGCCCTCAGTGAATGTTTGTGGGGTGAATGAGTTCGTGAATGCTGAATTAAAAAGTGCATTCACCTCATTAGAGCTCTACTTTCAGCACCATGGAGCTGTCCGCAGTACTCTCTGGAATCAGGGAGTCCAGTCAGAATTTAAAACTTAAATATGGATTGTCTAGCAGACTTCCTTAACTATTTCAAATGTATTATCTGGTGTCTCAAACCTGGAGGTAGGCTCCTTGGTAATAGGAAACTCTCCATATGTTTTATTTTTTTCCTTATTCATTCATCCAACAAAATTTGATGCAAGTTCCTGTGCTAGGGAGATATCTATTGCCTTCAAAGAGCCTATAGACTCCCAAAAGTAAACTTATAAAAACAAAAACTTTCCTCTAAAAATTTATAGAAATATGATGTCTGATCCATGGGGATAAAAACAGAATCACGTGACATTAATGGTGGAAGAAAAACCTTCAAAGTCATTAAATACCCCACTCTCAGCACCTCATCCCACGTTCCCAACTACAATTTATTCATACACACAAAAACGAGTGACCAGTGACTTTTCCAAAGCCACACTTCTGGTTGGTTATTTGCTTTTCCAACAAAAAGATGTTTTCATGCACCTATATTCAAGTATTAAAAGGTTTCCATCTTTGGAATTCTGAAGAGCAACCCAAAGTTCTTCATAGTTTCTGCTCTGGTCAAGAGCCCTCTGGTACCCTTGTCATGGGTCTACATTGCTCCCTTCCACACCATCTTTTGCATGAGTTTGCCTTGCTTTGTGTTCGAGGCCACACCACAGCTCTTTCCCTTTTTCATTTTTTCTTTCTCTCAGAGTAGTCTGGCTGCAGAGCTGGCCCAGAATTTCAGTCATACACATCACATCATGGTCACCAACACCAGGAACCCCTCCATGGGAGGATGCCTCTGGGAAGTCAGAATCTCCCTGCCAGAATGCTCTGTCCTCTTCCCCATCACCTTTGGATACAAAATTGTTCACCATACTTCTTTTCCTTGCATAAACCAGAAAAACTCCTTCATCTTCCTACAATTCATGTCATTAAGTAGAGGTTGTTATTCAGACATGGGACATTAATTTGACCCTCAAAAAAGGAGGCAGTAATCACCTAGTAGGGCCAGAAAAAAACAAGAACCTGTGTATGATCTTCAATATCCTTTCAGACCATCCCTTACACATTTCTAATCTCCCACTCTACCAGCCCCAGGCTAGTATGCTTAGAGTCCTTTTATTTTTTTTAATGTTTATTTATTTTTGATACACAGAGAGACAGAGCATGAACAGGGGAGGGTCAGAGAGAGAGAGAGAGAGAGACAGACAGACAGACAGAATCTGAAGCAGGCTCCAGGCTCTGAGCTGTCAGCAGAGAGGACGAAGCGGGGCTTGAACTCACAGACCATGAGATCATGACCTGAGCCAAAGTTGGAAGCTAGACAGACTGAGCCACCCAGGTGTCCCCCCCTTTTTTTTAGAGTCCTTTTATATGGATATATTACCCCTGCCTAAACTCTACCCATATCTGGCAGGGGCTTCCAGAGGGAGAACTGTGCTTGGAGGGAGGAGAGCAGAGGAGAAAAGAAGTACTTGTATGTTTGTTAGCTTATTGCTAGCTCTTTCCACACCCTCCAGATCGTAAGCTCCATGAGGACAGAAACCAAGTCTATTTTGTTCACATTGTTTACCCAGTACCTGGCACATAACAAGTATTAAATGAATACTTGTTGAATGAAAAAATAACCACCAAAGAAGAGAACTAGAGGGACAAGCAGAGGAGAGGCACTTCCTGTACACATGTCTCTGTCTTGTGGCTAATGGAATGGGATGGATGAGAGGGCAGCCTGTCCTCAGAGGCTTGTCCAAAGGGCCTTTGTGCTCCCTCCCTTCACCAAAGGGCCAGGGTTGCTTTCCATGATTTCTGATCCAGAGCTGACATTAGTCCTCAGAGGAAGACACAACGGGCAGCTGACTCTCTCTCCTTATCTTTATTCAATCATCTGTAACTCTGACAGATGGCAGCTAGGAAGGGCTGCACGTGAAAAGGGGCAGAGGCAGTGAAAAGACGAAGGAAGAGAGAAAGGAGCTGCCTCTGGAGTTTCAGATTCAGGTCACTTCTGAGTTCCAAATAGACAAGATGGACAGGCTTTTTTTTTTGTTGTTTGTCTACCAATACAGGCTGAGAGACATGGATCTGGAGACATGGAGACATGGGCTTTTTGGGCCAGTCTGTAACACTGTATGAGCAAGGCACTGCAGACAATATTCCTAAGGGAGAGGCCAGGATGCCAGAAGTTATCTCGGCTTCTTTAGAAATGCCCACAAGTGCTGTAGGCTCTGAAGGTCTTGGCTTGACAATCTAAGCCTCCATTATCTGACCTTCATACTACTTTACCACCGTCCCCCCGGCCCATTACATTCCTTCTATGCCTCAGGGCATTTTCTTCATGGCCTGTATAATTTTTCAGGGAATTTGATTAGCAACTTCTAGAATTCATACAGAGGAGTCAGTGAGCAAGAATAGCCATAAAATATTTTTTAAAAAGAACTAAGAGAGGGGTTTGTACTATCAGATGTCAAGACACATTACAAAGCTATATGAATTTAAATAATGTGGTACTGGCTCAGGTACAGAGAAAGAAGACAATGAAACAGAACAGAATCCAGAAAGACACCCAAATAAGTAAGAGAATCTTATATAAGAAAAAGATGCTATAATCAATTAGTAGAGAAAGGATTAACAGTTCATTAAATGGTAAATGTTGTGGGAACAATTAATCATCCATATGGAAGAAAATTAACTAGATCCCTACCTCACGTCACATAAAATATATTCCAGATACGTTACAACTTTTATACACCCTCTGTCCTACTGCTTATATTTCCTTAAACATGGATTTCTTTAAATATGCACTTCCACATCTTTCTGCTTTTGTTTATATTGTTCCCTCCGTGTAGAATATTACAAACTCTAACTCTGCTCCCTCTTTCCTCCAAACAACTTTGCTTTGAAGGCCCATATTGAAGCCCTTCATGGTTTCCCCCATTGGATTGGAAGCTCCCCCAAGAGAGGAGCTGTATCATACTTCTATATACCTATCCTTAAAATCTAGAAACATTCCTTGTAAGAATAAGGAGTTCTGTAAATACTAACTAATGATAGCAATTATGGTGATGATGATGGTGATGGTGATGGTGGTGATGCTGAAGAAGCTTAACCAGATACTCTGGGAAACAGGTTGGATGACTCATGGTTTGCAAACAAAATGATCTTCATCAAGCTTCCAATCAGAGTGAGAGTCAGGACTCCAAATTCCTTCTCTGATATCTATCTATTAATTCCTGATCTGGAATTCAAAACTGAAAATTATGCTTGTTCATTCATCTATTGATGTACACTTGGATTGTTTCCATATCTTGGCTGTTGTAAATATGCTGCAATAAACATATGGGGTGCATATGTTTTCTTTGATTTAGTGTTTTGTTTTCTTTGGGTAAATATCCAGTAGTGGAATTATTGGATCATATTGTATTTCTATTTTTAATTTTTTGAGGAACCTCCACACTGTTTTCCACAGTGGCTGTACCAATTTACATTCCCACCAAGAGTGCAGGAAGATTCCTTTTTCTCCACATCCTTGCCAACACACCTGAAACTAATGTAACGTTGTGTGTCAACTATACTCAAATTTGTAAAAATGATACTTGTCAGCCAAGGCCATCCAAGATCTTTTTTTTAAATTGAAGTATAGTTGGCATACAATGTTATATTAGCTTCAGGTATACAAAATAGTGTTTCAACAATTCTATACATTACTCAATGCTCGCCATGTATGGTGTATGGTGTAGTCACCATCCAAGATCATTGATGGCCCATACTTAAGAAAGTGAAAATGCCACTATTTGGAAATAAGTAGTAAAATCATAGGAATCAAATTTTTAGAAACTAATCAATTAATTAGAAAGCATTTATTGAGCTTTTCTTCTGTGCCAGGATCTATAGAAGATACAAAGAGCTAAATTCAAAGTAACCAGTTACAAAAAATATACAACAGTACATGCCAAATTCTAGTCCTGTAATTAAAAACATGTGTTTGAAACCAGAAATATGTGGGTCTTAATCCTGACTCTGCCACTTGCTATCTTTATGGGCTTGAGCTGATTATTTTACTTCTCTAAGCCTATGCTTTCTCATCTATAAAATGGACATTATATAAGTATTTTATAAGTTGTCATGAGACTCAAAAGGAATGTATGTAAAGCACTTAGTGCTTAGCGTCATGACAGACATGTAGGAAATTCTCAATATATGCTATCAATACTTCTTGTTGTTGTTCTAGAACAGCAGTTTTCAATCTGTGGGCAATAGACCCTAGTAGGGGGGTCTATATTATAGAAGAACCCCAAGTCTGCATGACAACTAAGAAAAAGGTATAGAATTGATAAATAATATACCTCTCACACATGTATGTTACTATTTTTCAAATGGATATAAATGCTGCTGTAATGAAAAAAAAACTGATCTAAAATAAGAAAGGAATATCATTGTTCACTTTATCACTTCATTTTTTTCCCAACTCTAAGCTACCGCTAATCCAAAGACAGTGAGAAAGTTTTGTTTCCTTTTCCTTGGGAAACTCAGAAACATGTTCAAGAGTGGTAGGCAAAGGACTTTAAAAGACCTTTCTATGCACAAGAGTTTGGAAAGAATTTCCCAAATTTAGAGATTTGAGCTAGAGGTTACGTATCCCTCTCACTACCTTCCCTTATGTCTGTAATTGCTCACAGATGGGAACCAAATGACCAGGATCCTTCCTGATATCAATGCTCAGCACGGGGTGACTGTACCACCGCTAATCCTCCAGTTTTCCTATAACTGTCATTACAGAAAAGAAGAAAAGCCCCAGGCAGAAGCGGGTCCACCTGAGGAGGGTGCTGGTGAATAGAGACCCAAGGAAAGGTTAAAAGGCTACTTCTTAATAGAGCACAAGGGATTTGGAATTGTGAAAGGCAACATTAAGATTGATTTCCCTGCAAAGTGCCTTTTTCGTAAATGCTATCTTTGGGTGTTTAAGTGGATAATCTTTATTTTCAGGAACTTTTCTGAGGGAATTGAACTTGAATCTTTTAAATGCTGAAGTTTCATTTATTGAAACCCCCATTGGTCTCTGATGGCCCAATATTTTAGTCTTCTCTAACATTATTGCCAACTTTAGATCTCCCAACTGACAAATCCAGGCACATACTGGAAGGTATGGCTGAGAGGGTGTGTATAAAGAGCAGGGGTCAGGTCAAAAAGACTATAAGCATCTCACATAGCAAGACCCAGACACAGAGGCCAAGTGCTCAGCCTTCCCAGCAGAGAGACGTAGAGATAGAGAGAGAGAGGTGGGGGCAGGGGTGGAGGGTAGGGGTTGATAAAGGGTTTTGCTTTATCAGTTTCCAGAATTACAGAATCAATAAGCCACTGAAGCTCAGAGAGGGAAGACTCCTTACCAAAGCCAAGGAATGAAGGTCTGGAAGAGCTGGAATTAGAATCCAGGCCTTCTGGCTCATCGGTGACACTCTCTGAATCTGCCACATAGCCCTTTCCCACAGTGACACCATGGAGAGGGAGATCTAAGATACAGGAACCCCAAGAGCCAAAGATGGGAAAAGAAGTCTATGCTGACTCACTTTTTGCCATGCAGCTTCTAATTGGTGCCAGAGTAAGGATTTGGCAGAATCATAGAATGGAGAAGCAAGGAAAATGAACAAAATTTCCTATGGAATGTGGTTAGAAATTCTAAACAGGATGACCATTGATTTCTGGTTTCTGTGCCACTACCCCCAGTAACATTGGAGGCCTAGGCTCACTCAATTTCCAGCCTACCTCAGCCATTGAGACACCTTCCCCTGTTTCTGCTCAGGAGAATTGCATCCAGAGACAGAAACTTAAGAACAGATTCAAGGAGTCTGACAGTGGAATAAAAAGTGGCCCTGACTCAGCAGTATTTGGACATCAGGTGTTCTGAGCTCATTTGAAATGTAACATGGTCTCTTCTGGTCAGTGGATGGGAACGACAAGCAGTTTGGTTTACTTTGGAAGAGATGACACCTGGGCAGGGGCTACTGTCTGGAGCCATGTATAATTATATAATCCAGGAAATGCTGAAATGTTTTTAAAGCCCATAATTGGACTCTCCTACTCAATTTCATTCACTCCTGTAACAAGCAGAGTTGGAAGACGGGCATCAGTAAATTCTATCAACAAATTAAGATGTTCCAAAAGAAAGGTGAAAATGGGGAGTATTGTCTTTGTTAGCCCTTCTGGGTCCAGTCTCCCAAGATGGCACCCGATATTCCCATCCCTACCCATCCCATCTTGCCCCCTCTGAAAGGAGTTGACCTCTCTATCAAATGTGAAACCACAGGTATTCACTCCTGTCTCCAAAATCCATCCAGTTACCTCCCATCTGCCACTTTTGACCTCTGGGTAGGTAGGCATTCTTGCCTTCCGTGGCTTTCCAAGCTCCATTTTGTTCTGAGTCTCTGGATGGTAACATCAACACCCACCCACTCCTTGTTGATGATCATTGGGTATCTTTCCTGGATCAACTTCCACTCTATTCCTCATATTCCATTCTTATATTTCTTGCCAAGCCCCTTACACAATGGCCCAGAAAAAAGACATCTATTCAGCCTGCTTCTGTGGGATAGACCATCTTCTTGTTCAGGACCACCCTGCTTAAAGTGCACTCTTTCGGCTCCTTTCTCTTTAGCCGCTACAGTTCAGTACTGAAGTTCTACTGTGTCAGATACCAAAGATGCAAAGATAAATGAGACAACAATCCCTTCTTTCAGGAAGTTCACAATTTGTTGGGAGAGAAAGAGCAGTAAGCAAGCAAAACATATCAGTCAAAATTCAGTTTTACGTGACAAGCTTAGGGAAGAAGAAGGAGGAGGAGGAGGAGGGGAGGAAGAAAAAGAAGGAGGGGGAGAAAAAGAAGGAGAAAGAGGAGGAGAAGGAGGAGAAGAAGAAAAATAAGGAGGAGGAGGAGAAGGAAGAAGAAGAAGAAGAAGAAGAAGAAGAGAGGAGGAAGAGAAGAAGAGGGGGAGAAAGGAGAAAGGCAAGGGGGTTGAAAGATGAATTTATTAATTCGTTGTAACATATACCTTAAAAACTTAAGAGTAATAACTTCAGGCATAACTTGATCCAGGACTTCTAAAGATGTCCTGAGGAATGTGTCCCTTTCTTCTCTCCACTCTGCTTTCCTGTCTCTACTGCTTTCCTCTGCCTTTATTCTCAGACAGGCTCTGTCTGCATTATGTCCTCCACCCCTATTCAGATGCTCCAGCCTTACACCCCACTAACTCAGCAACCCTAAAGAATATAACTCTGTCCCAAAAACTGCACACAAGTCTAGAGACGGCTTTCTATTGGCTTGATTCAAGTCACATGCCTATTTGTGAACCAATTACAGTGGCCGAGGGAATGCAATGCTCCACCTGGCTAAGCCTAGGTCACATGCCTGTGAAATTCCATGGACTAAGATTAGAACAGGGATAATTTCCCAAAGAAAAATCGGGATCCTGTGTCTAGAAAAAAAGATGTTGGGCAGGCAAAAGCAACAAGTACCCACTCCACAACCAAACCATACTGTCTTCTCACCTGTACTCCCCCAGCCTTTCCAGGCCATCAGCTGACTAGCTTGACACCTAGGATGGCTGAGCTGTTACTGTGCACCTGTGTGGTCACATGTCACCACTTTCTCATCACATTTGTATACCACTGTTCTTCATTGAAAGGCCCAATGCCACACCCTCTACCAGTGACCGAATGTGGAAAATCGCAGTCATCGAAGCGGAAGAGGGGTGGGGAGACTTTGAGAAAGAACAGCCTTTGACATTCCTCTCAAAAACCAGGCCCCATCAGCATCTTTTCCTTTGATCCTCAAAGAGCTGACCGGGGTTAATGCCACACTCTACTTGTATGTAACACTACTTTAATTGCACCATTTAAAGGCAAACACTGCTGTTTGTACAATAAAGACTCAAGTTTTTCATCACAGGGTGTTTGTGTATTGTATGCATGCCTCGGTTTATTTCAAGCACAAACAGCCCAGCTTGAATCGTTAAAAGACTTCATCATTTGCCAATATACACATATAACCCCTCTGTCTTCCAGCTACCTCCACTCACCCTCAAGACTTTGAAAGCATTCTGCCACCACTCTTGCTAGGCTGCCTAGAACAGGGTTAAACTCTGCGCCATGTTGAAAGAAAACCTATAGGTTAGCTAACTAAGCTATTTGGCTTACATCAATTGTCCCAACTGCCACAACATTGGCAGTGTCCTGCCAAGGAATGACTCAACATTGTCAAGAATTCAGGAGCAGCTAAAAAAGAAATAGAGGTCTACTTTCCAGCCAAGGATGATTCGCTCAACCTAGAAAATAATGTGCTGGCCATAAAAGTAATGGGCTAAAAGCACAATGTGTTTGAGGCCATGCTCTTCCTCACCACTGAACTGGAGTACCTGAGACTTTGATAAGCAGGAGGCTAGATGAGTCCCAAGACCATCATGAGTCTGTCTGTGTCTGCATCCTGGGCTCTTCCTCGGGGATTATGTCAAAGAACCACCTTCCTTAGGTAGTACCATAGAATTGAAAACTTCCAAGTTTAGAGATCAGACATACCTGAGTTTAAGTCTTGGCCACTTACTTGCTCTGCAACTTTGGGCAAGGCTCAGTCTTAATATTGTAAAATAGAGAGGATAATACCAACCTCCCAGATGGCTGTGATGACTTAACAAATATTTACGGAGTACCTACCTACTCAGCTCAGACTCTGGGGATATAGCAGCAAACCAGATATGTGGTACCTGTCATCATAGAGCTCTAATTATATAGTCCATACAATAGTGTATGCAAAGTAATTCCCCATTGGAAATGCAGGTTGTTAGTTATGATGGAGACCTAGGAATTCCAAAATCTCACTGCTATTTGGGGGAAGGGAAGTGATGGAGGGAGGCAGCAGGAACAGGTCCCACGGGGAAGTGGGCTGAGCTAACATTCTGCCTCAACAAAGAAATGTTTGTTGACAAACCATTAGTGAGTGCTGACTTTTAAATAGGAAAAGTTGTCTTCAAGGCTTAGTTGGGGTAATCAGAACCCTCTCAAGCTTAAAGCAATCCTGACAGTGGTAGATTGCTGTCCTCACTCCACCCATGAGGGAGCTACAGCTCAGAGAGGTTAGGTGCCCTGCTTAAGCTCACACAGCTGGTAAGAGAAGGAGCTGGGAGCAGTACCTGAGTCTGTCCGGTGCCAAACCCCCTGGTATTAAACCCTGGGCCATAGAACCTACATCTGCATGAGAGGAATGTGAAGCTCTCACACTCTGAAGGACACAGCATTTTCCCTGAGGTCCACACAGCTGCTAGCGATACTGAGCCCAAATACTGAGCCCAGATACCCTGAACAGTAGTCACTCTTCTATTCATGCAACAAATATTCATTAAGTGTCAGGCACTGTTTTGGCTTTGGGGAAACAACACTGAACAAGATGGACAAAAACCCCTGCCCTCATAAAACTTATATCATAGTGAGGGTGAGAGACAGTTAAAGAAAGGGGGGTGGAACTATATGATAGGTTTGATAGTGATAAGAATGAGGGAGAAAAATGAAGCAGGGAAGGAGGCGAGGGGATGTTGGACAGAAAGTTGCAATTCTAGACGGGGCAGCCAGGGAAGGCCTTGTAAAGAAGGCAGAAGTGCAAGTAAGCCCTGTAGATATGTAGGGGGAGACTAAAGGAAGAGGAAAAATCCATCGAAGGATAGAATCATCTGTGACTTGGTTTTAGGCAGGCCAAAACAGATAGGGTCATGGTGGCCATGAGAATGTGCCTGGCAGACCAACATCTGCAGGGACAGGATTGACCAAGTCTCCCAGTGCCGGGCTCTACAATGCATCACCCAGTTGACAGCAAGGCCCTGCTTCCCCTGGGCTGCTCCCCATCGATGACTGAGCAGAGCAGGGATGCTATGGCTGGCTTATGCCCAGGCGATATCAGATCCCTTAGACAGCCAGCCCAGACTGAGAATATTCCGAGAGCCTTGGTGAATGTTCTTTAGAATGCAGGACAGTCAGGCACACCCAACCTTCCCTCCTGCACTCCGGGTCAGACTTACATTGCTTCTTCTGGCTGTTTTTAGCTCCTTCCCCATTTTCTCTCACACAGGTACTGCCCCCCGATAAAACCGATACTCCCTTAAACCTGTCTTGGCCTCTGCTTCTTGGAGAGCCCAGACTAACATAGGGTGGAGGTAAATAAGAAAGAAGGAAAAAAGAAAGAGACAGAAGAGACAAGGAAAAGAAAGAAGAGAAAAAGAAAGAAAAGGAAAGAGAGAAAAAAGAAAAGAAAAGAAAAGAAAAGGCCTAGGTTTCCAGTAGATTGTGCTCACTGAGCTCATCTTAAATTATCTTGGGCTGAAGGATCCCTGCTCCGCAAACTCATCCTTTTATAGGCTTTTGTACTTTCTCTTCTGGGTTTGTTTGGGTAATTTACTAGTGGAGTTCCTTTTAAGTAAACAGGCACAACAAAAGCTCCAGTGCT
Organism: Panthera uncia; assembly: GCF_023721935.1. NCBI lineage: Eukaryota > Metazoa > Chordata > Mammalia > Carnivora > Felidae > Panthera > Panthera uncia. The sequence continues at coordinate 55,120,992 of NC_064818.1, read as the reverse complement.
GTTGCAGCTGACCTAAGGGGGACTGTGCTCATCCACACCCTGACACACACACACACACACACACACACACACACGACAGAAGCCTTGATGACAGTGGCAAGGGTGGGGGGGATCAGAGGCCAGATGTGGCGGTGGCAGCAGCCAGCCTGGTGGGAGGCTGAAGAAGACATTAGCGCTGGAGGCCATCACAGGATACGAGCGGGGAGGGAGGAGCAGGGCAGCCGGGAGTACCTCTCCCATCTCTCAGACCCCAGTTTCAGAGATGTTGGGGGGCGGTGGTTGATGTGTGGGTATTTCTGGGGACATGAAAATCCTTTGCAGGGATCGGCAAGGTCCGTTCTAGGCTCAATGACTTCAGTTTCCCTATCGGTTTTAAAGGCAAGTAAGTCATTTCCGGCTGTTCTGCAAACATCAGCTCCAATCGATAGCATGGAATCGTTTCTTTGCCCCATTTGTTTTCAACAGCCCGCCACTGGCAGTCCCCCACGCTGACTTTCTCCAGTGGCAGCTGTGTTCTCTGTGCTCTCGGGGCTCCCTGTCGGTGTACGACAGAGGTCCCCAGCCGAGCAGCAATCACAAGTTCAGGCCTTTAATCTCCTGCTCAGAGGGATGAGGCCCCGGTTCACCTCCCAGAGCAGATTACAGGCACTTACTAGTGCAAGCGACAGCCCTCCTTTGCCTTGTTCTGCGTTTGCTCCTGAGAATAGCGTTTCTGGGTAAGCAGGACCCTCCCTCCCTCACAGACATTCCTGAGGACCTTCCTTGCACACCTCAGCAGCTGCAGGGACGGCTAACAACTAGGTTTTCAGGAGGAAGAGACTCAGCAGGAAGAAAAGACTTGTGTTCCATGTCCTTCTTCCCCAAGGATAAGGTCTGCTCTTGGACAAAGCCCTGCCATGGCTAGATACCCCAATCAAAGCTGATTACCAGAGTGCCTGGTCCTGCCCTCACCCAGACCCTTTCAAGAAGCTCTGATTATTCATTCCCCCATTTTACCACCTACCCACATTTCTTCAGCAAATCTGAGCCCCTCCTACCTGCCCAGCTGTGTTGTGGCACACACAATGCCTGTCCCCAGTGACTGCAGGAAAACAGGAGGGAGGGTTGTATGGACAGCTAATTGCCATCACTCCTTTAGCCATACCGAAATGGTCTTCAAGTCCTGGAAAACAGCATGGTTGGGCATATGACCTAGAGAAGGGGTGGAGGGAGGTGTTATTTGCTTTGCCACTTATCTGTTTTCCTTTACATATTGGTTTATAATGAAGTCTGATTATACCGGGCAACAGATTTCAGCCATGTTGGGCAGTGTTCTCTAATATGGAGGACCACAGACTCACAAAAACACATCAGCCAAGGAAGAAAAGTGATAAAAATAGAAAAGAAATGTACTAATTAAGCAGTGTGGGTGGAGCTGGGTAATAACCCCACTAGAATATAAGTTCTACATGGGTAGGGAATTTAAACTGTTTTGCTCACTGCTAGGTTCCCAACTCTTGGCACGGTGACTGGCACATAGTAGATGGTCAATAAATACATATTGAATGAATGAGTATTGACTACATTGACAAAGAAAGAGATGGGATTTTAAAATTAAGATCTGGGTCTATACTGTATTATTCATTAAAAACAGAAAATAACGATGAATGTACTTCTTTTTACTGCTAAGTTGAGAGAAGACACAGGAAGGGAAGTCATCAAGACTGTGGCCAGAGGGAGACACTGAAAAGAGTGTGAGACCAGCAAAGTGCAACCAGTGACTGGGCAAGGCCCACATTCCCCTCTTGCTTCTCTGACCCATCGTGTTCCTTGCTCACTGCATCTGCTCCGCTACCCAACCACTCACCAAAATACACCCTCAAAACAATCCAGATTATGAATATTGCAAGCCTCTAGATCCCTCACATGCCAAGGCTGCCAAGCTTGGAAGATCAGTGTGTGCAGTGGAAAGGACAAGGGTGGAACACTATTGGATGATCTCATTCAGGCCTCAGAATGACCCTGCAAGGTCAACATTATCATCTCCACATCATGGACAGGGACGATTGAGGTTCAGAGGGTTAAGTAAGATGTCCAACATCACACCATTAACAAACATCAGAACTGGGAGTTATTCCCAGGTCTGACTTGAAAGCTCATTCTAGTTTTATCTCTGCCACTACCCATGCAACCCTGGCTAAGCCAGTTCATCTACTTGGGCCTCAGTTTCCCCATCTGTAAAATGAGGAGCTCATGGGACATCCACCCAGTACGTTCCCACTTCCAGAACTATATTTCTACCAAGGCAGACCTCCCCCAGTCATCCTTTGTGCTGCCTAGATACCCCCACATAACTCTGTAGCTTGGACCCCCATCCAGCAAACCATGAGTCCCCAAATCCCACCACTTATCTTCTCCTCTCCAAGCCAGCCTGACTCCTAGAGCTACTGCTCATCGTCAGCTTCCTCCTCTCCATACCCCCTCCTTTGCTGGACCTACTGCCTCTCTGCATCCTTCAAACTTCAACCAATCAGGAACCACACCTTCTTCTAGAATCCCAGCAGCTCAGGGAGTGAAATGCCTGGGAGAATAGAGTGAGCCCTCCTCAAATTCTGGAGCCTTCCTTCATGCTGCCATTAGAGTTGCTGGCCAAACAGACAGATGCTCAATTGATCTGCTGGTGCAAATGGTGGGAAGTGGGCAGGAAAGGACAATCTTAGAAGCATGACATAGGCCATGGTTCTTTCTCCTTTGGTCCTTTTCCCTGTACCCCATGGCCCGGGACCTGGAGTTTGGTCTTCTCAGACGTGCAAAGCAGCACCTGATTATGACAGCACTGGTGCTACATGGCAGGCTGGGGTAGAGGGCAAATGGACCTGCAGCAAGTGGCTGCTGGGGCTGCTGAGGATTGGTTGCCAGGGTTGGGAGCTGGCCAGGGCACCTGGGCGAATGCATTGGCAAAACAGGTCAGTGTCCTGGCGCATCTTCTCTCCCTGGGATTTGGGTTGAGTTCTGGGCTGGAAAACAAAATGCCTACTCCAAATTCCTCTGAGGGGAAACTGGGGGGAGGAGGGGTAGAGGTTGAGCCTTAGAGAAGCAGGTGGAGAGGTCTCTAGTCAGGACTCCAGCAGAATCACAGGCTGCACATCGCCCCAGGCAGCCGGGACACTTAGAGCTGCTCAACCAATAATGATAATGGCAATGCTTTTTATTGGGCAATGCTCAGTGTTTACAAAGCCCTTGCACCGGGGCTCATTTGATCCACACAGTAATTCTGTAAAAAAAGTAGGGCATGAACAGTCCCCACTTTACAAATGAGGAAACTGAGACCAGACACAGCATTCAAACCAGGAATTCATGAGTTCTTCCTTGGCCCAGGTACTGCTCCTCTTAGCAGGGACACAAACTTAGATATGTCACAAATGACACAGGGCCAGGAAAGGTACTTTCCCTACAGAGAGGCAACATGGACTATGGAGCCAAGCTTACTTGGTTTGGATCCTGGCACCACCACTTACTAGCTGTGTGACATTGGGCACACATGCCTCTATTTCCCTCTCTCTTAGAAAGGGATTATAATGGCATTTATTTGATAGGTTGTTGGGAAAATTAAATGCATTTTTAAATGTTTACTCATTTTTGAGAGAGAGAGACAGACAGAGTGTGAGCAGGGAAGGGGAAGAGAGAGAGGGAGACAGAATCCAAAGCAGGCTCCAGGCTCTGAGCTGTCAACACAGAGCCCAACATGGGGCTGGAACTCATGAACCACAAGATCATGACCTAAGCCAAAGTCAGACACTTACCTGACTGAGCCACCCAGGAGCCCCTAAATGCATTTAATACTGGCCCCAAAACCTTGGTACCACACTACATAACTACTTAAGTGTTGCCTATTGTTGCCACAATTAGGTGGGGTTTTGAACTCATATCTCAGTAGGCTGAACTGTGCAGAGACACTCTGTTCTCATATCAAAAGAGACCATTTATTCCCTTCAATATCCAAACTTAGGTCTGGGAACAGGATGTGCTATGGGATACAAAATCACCCCAAGGAAAGAAAGGGCAAGAGAGCAAGAGAAAGGGTTTGTCCCAATGCCTAGAGTGTTGCTGGTCTAAACCTTCTCCTCAAGGTTCCTTAGGTATGAGGAGTCACCCCAAGCCTCATGGCCTTGGGAAGAAAGTATGGAGGTGGATAATGGCATCTTCTTACAAGGATGCTGACATTGGACCATAACCCAACTTCACCATCCTCAGGGTGGGCCACAAATTAGGGTGGCCAGGACCAGGTCCATCACCTGACAACTGCTTTCTGCCCCTTCACCAAACCTCTGTAGTGGCCAAACAGAGCTCTTTTTTTAAAATTTTTTAACGTTTATTTATTTTTGAGACAGAGAGAGACAGAGCATGAACAGGAGAGGGTCAGAGAGAGAGGGAGACACAGAATCTGAAACAGGCTCCAGGCTCTGAGCTGTCAGCACAGAGCCTGACGTGGGGCTTGAACTCACTGACAGCGAGATCATGACCTGAGCCAAAGTCGGCCGCTTAAGTGACTGAACCACCCAGGCGCCCCTAAACAGAGCTCTTAAATTAGCCTGTTCTATCATCCATGTAGATACAGAACCTGGTTTGCAACTCAGATCCTCTGTCTCTAGTCCTGACTACCCACAATGCTGATTTCAATCTGCACATCAACTCTATTGGCCACTGTCCCAAGCATCTCTGAGCCTTTTTCACCACTGATAAAATGGGGGCCATAATTCTAAATGATCTCACAGGCTAGTTTGGAATTAGTCTGGGAATGGCAGGAAAGGCCTTTGCAAATGGGGGGGGGGGGTTATTCAGACGGAATGAATAGCCAGTTCAGGCTCATGTACAGTGCTTCTAGAAACAAGCAGGGTATGACAGAGCAGGACCTTGAATTCCTGGGTGCTAGAGAAAGACCCAAGGGTGAAGCACCTGGGTGGTTCAGTTGGTTAAACATCCAACTCTTGATTTTGGCTCAGGTCATGATCTCTCAGTTTGTGGGGTCGAACCCCCCGTTGGGTTCAGTGCTGGGTGTGGAGTCTGCCTAGGACTCTCTCTCCCCCTCTCCCTCTGCCCCTACCCAGCTCATGCTCTCTCTCAAAAAAGAAAGAAGAAAGAAATGAAAGAAAGAAAGAAAGAAAGAAAGAGAAAGAAAGAAAGATCAAGTAAAATGGACCCATATTTGGAATGGCCCCAGATATCCACAGCACTGACTCCATTGTCTTTCCACACTCTAAGGAATTCTGCACACCAGATTTTACAGCAATATTTGGAAACTATAGTTTTCCTACAGCTTCACAACCCCAGGGCAGTGTTTCCCAGCCTTTGGGGGACTACAGACCCCTTTGAAAATATAATTAAAGTTATAGGCATTCTCCCCAGAGAGATATGTAGTGTGTGGGTGCTCACAACATGTTGCACACAATTTGGAAAGCATCACAGTCCCCTCTGAATACTGCCCCTGAAAACCTGATGCAGGGCATGCCTTTGGGTTTGGAGGGTATGTAGAAGAGACTAAGTTACCTAAGCAACCTGAGAGTAATCAGAATTTTTACATTTATTGAGTACTTCACATTTTACAAAAATGTTTTCCTTTCCATGCCCTCACAGTCCTTGCAGCCATCATGTTCATGATGGAAATGAGGCTCAGAGGACTTAACTGACTTTTACCCAAGGTCACAGAGTTAATACTGATAGCTACAGTTTACTACAACTAGCTTCCAGGTGTTTTAGAGATGTTAAATCTAATTTCCCAACAGTATCATAAGGCAGATGCTAATCATTATTCCCAGTTTGTAGATGAGGAAACTTTAGCTTGGAAAAGCTGAGTACCTTATCTGAGATCACCCAGCTACCAATGGCAGAGCAGGGATTTGAACCGAGGGCTGCCTATGTGCAAAGCCCTTCCTGGGCATGTAAGGGATCCTTGGAATATGAAGCAAGCATCTTTGTAATAAAAGGCTGTCTGGTTAACAAAGGAAAGAATTTTGTTTAAAAGGAACATTTGGATAGTGTAGATATAGGGGTGTTTCTCCAATATGGAGCAGGAAAAATTGTGTATTTATATGCACTGAACAGTCATAACAGTCTGCCCAGATCCGGGTCTTTCAACCAGGCCAAAGCACTCCAGGCTCCATGCAGCTGGCTCCAATAATAGCAAGCTCTAGGCTTACTAGGCATATTTGCAGTGAAAGTCATGGACCCTCTCAGAGCATGCCCACTTTTACTCCTTGATTTTTCTAGCACTTACTTGGCACCCGCCCTCTTGGCTTGTCTCCCATGTCAAGCCCCATGCCAACCCCTCATACCTGATGACCAATTGAACTCAACTTGTCCTTGAGCCCTGACCTCCCTCTCAGATGCTGCTTGAGTACATCCTCTGTACTTGCTCTTGCCCTCTCTGGGATCCCCTGTTCCATCCCCCATAAATAATCAAGAATATTCGGTCAACATCCTCCAGCCAGGCATGTGCCTCTCACCTCCTGGTGGGGTCAGATAGTAGTTCTCAGAGTAAATTAATGGGCTGCATTCTGGTTTAACAATTAGCCTCTTGTAAAATTGGTTTGGTTAATATGAATCATACATGCAGTGATTAGACTCATCTCAACTTCATGCCTAGGTACAAGGTCTCCTGGTGTCCTTGCTCCTATGCCCTTACTGTGTCAGCAGGGAGATATGACCATTCGTGCATGTGTGCATTTTCACACGTTTATTGAACACCTTTTGAATGTAAGGCCCTGTTCTATATGCTGTGGACACAGAAAGGGTATTAATATTTTTTGGGCTCCTATATTGGGCCAGACTCTGGGCTGGGTGCTTTTCATACATTATTATGCAATGATTAAGACACAGTCCCTGACTTAAGGTGTATATTTTTGAAAACATTTGTTGATAAGAAATGTAAAAGTGGCTTAAACAAAAAATAAATAAATAAAAGAAGAAAGAAAGAAAAAAAACAAACTCAAAGTTTCATGGGGAAGAAAAAAAATGCATGCAATAATTACCATACATGATAGACTGTTAAAACAATATACTGGAAAGTGTTACGCTAAGTGAAATAAGTCATACAGAGAAAGACAGATACCATATGTTTTCACTCTTATGTGGATCCTGAGAAACTTAACAGAAGACCATGGGGGAGGGGAAGGAAAAAAAAGGTTAGAGAGGGAGGGAGCCAAAACATAAGAGACTCTTACAAACTGAGAATAAACTGAGGGTTGATGGCGGGGGGGGTAGGTGAATGGTATTGAGGAGGGCACCTGTTGGGATGAGCACTGGGTGTTGTATGGAAACCAATCTGACAATAAATTTCATATTAAAATAAATAAATAAATGAAACAATATAAACATTTGGGGCAATAGGGCAATCTTTGCTAGTGGGAGAGGTTTATGTACTAATCCTTCAACTTCAAATGGACTTCCCTACATTTTTCACGGTGGCTCCCTATATTCTCAGTCATTTATACATTCATTTTTCTTTTCCACCTCTGAGATGGGCAAATATCTTGCCCATTGCATGTCAGCGGCAATTCTACTTGTTCAGGCAGCAGATCAAGGCAATGATATGGACCCAATGCATCTTGATTTCAGCATGGCATTTGACAAATGCTTTACCTGGTGCCCTTGAGGATGTGATGGGGAAATGAGAACTGGGTCACAGGACAGGAAGTGGAGTCATAGCTGGATGAGCAACCAGAGTCAAAGAATGTTGATTAGTTTTTCTGTGTCAACCCAAAGGAGGTCTCTAGTGGCATGCCATAGAGCTCTGTCCTTGGTGCTGACCTCATTGGCATTGTTACCTGTGACTCAGAAGACAACGTACAAGGTGTTCTAATCAAGTTTGCAGCAGACACAAAGCTGGGAAGTATAGTTACCACTATAGATGTCAGAATGGAAATAAGAAATGACCTCAACAGGAAGGAACACAGGGCTGAAACCAACATGATGGAATGAGAATAGAGAAATGCAAAGTCCTACATTTAGGTTAAAAACTAATTGCACAAGTACCGGATGGGGTAGACCTGGTTTGGCAGCAGTCCAAGCGAAAATGACCTATTTGTTTGTTATTCTGTAAATTGGCCACTAGCTCAGCCTGGTCCAACTGTGTTATGTGGTTGATACATGATACATAAAGTGAACACAATCTTGGTTACATTAAGGGAAGTAGAATGTCTCTGGTCTAGATCACAATGTAGCCTCGATTTGCTCAGAACTAGTCAATCATGTCTGGAGCACAGGGCTCAGACCTGGGCATTACAGAGTAAGAAGGACATTGAGAAATTGGGCCACATCCTGAGAATGGCAGCCAGATGGTGCAGGAAATGAAAGTCATGTCCATAAAGAAGGCTTGAGGGAGCTGGACAATTTTGGTCTGGGAGAAGACGCAACTCAAGGGGCACATGAGCGCTGCTTCAAACATGTGACAGGTTGTCCTGTAGAAGCTGGAACAGACTTCCTCAGTGGGTACCTCTAGGAAATGTCACAACTTCTCTCTTGTTTCCCCATCTCCTAGGAGAAAGACCCTTCTACAGCCCATCAGGTCTTGAGGGTATTGACCGGGGCATCCTCATAGGGGCAGAGCCTGAGCAGGGTGGGGAATAAATAAATGCACAACATGCAAATATGCCCTTGGTCTCTTGTGCTCTCATGTACCTCTTGCTGGCAAGTATGGCCTTTCCTCGAGTGGAAAGATTAAAAGCCAAGCGTTGGGTAGACATTTTGGCATGGAAGTTGGCAGAGCAGGCCTTTAGGCTGGCTTTGGTTCTAGGCTGTCTTCATTGAGGTAAAAGAGTTGTCCAAAGGGTTCAGTGTGACTCATTGGCACCTTGCATTGGATATTGGGGCCAAATTCCAAGAGTAATAACCCATTCCTTTGCCTTGCCTTGTTCCTTCTGTCCTGCACTTCCGGGTACCTCTCATGGAAACATGGCAGGATTCCCTTACTGGGTCCCTGGGCAAGAATTATATGAAGTTCCCCAACTGTCTCCAATAGCAATGGAATAATTAAAGTTTATCAAGGTAGACAGACTTACCTACCTGTTCAAGACCTTGTTCTGGTTTGTCAGCTGGGTGACCTTGAGCAAGTTACCTAAACCTCTTTTTTCAGCTTCTTCATTTGTATGAATGAAGCTAATAATGGTTCTTACCTCCAAGGATTAGTGTGAGGGTTAGATGCAATATTACACACAAAGTTCTTAGCACATTGCTGGTCACAGAAGAAGGGCTCAGTATTAGCATAATTGTTGACCCATACTTTGCTCTCTGCAATTACTGCCATCCCTGCTCAGAGATAAGAGAGGATATGGGTGTGTGCAATGTTTATCATGTGGCAGTAACACCACACTTTCTCTTCTAATCAAGAAAGTGCCCAGGAACCCAAGTGAGTAAAAGCAACACTATTATAGGAGTATTCTTAAATCTGCACAATTAAATTTAAGAAGTAAATAATTTGCAAATTTTGCCACTTTTTTTTTTAGGAAAAATGACTGGCAGCACTTGTCACAACTGATTACTGTTGGACACTGTGACACCTAGATGGGAGCCCCTGCCTGCAGTCCAGTTCTTATAACACTGTGTGTGTGGGGGGGGGGGAGAGAAAGGGACAGAGACAGAGAGGGAAAGGGGAAGAGAGGGAGGAGACACAGAGAAGATAGGGTAGAAAGAGATGGAGAGAGAGAAAAGGAGATAGAAAGTGGGGAGAGGAGGGGAGAGAAAGAGACAGAGAGAGAGAGATACAAATCCCTGAGCTCTACCCTTAGAGATCTGTACCCAATAGGTCTTGGAGGGCACTAAATTCCCTGGCATATTTTCTGGAATTTTGAGAGGTACAGTTCCAGAAAATAGAACCTGGAGTTATTTATGAAATCAAAGCACCCTGTAAAGGAAGGTTCAATAAAAAAGGAGACTTTTCTGAAAAGTAAAAGCATCCAACTGTGGGGCAGACAGGACCACCAAGCTCCCCGTCACTGGAGGCTCTCACACAGGAATCTGCCACAAAAGCTTACAGGCAGAACATGTCTGTGCTTACCCTGAGGAGGGTGGCCCCAGGCCAGCCGCCTCCCTCCCTCATTGCTGGGAGCCCTAAGCATCTGGTTGGGATGCCGAGGAACTAGAGGGGAGCCCCCACCACATACAGGTCTGAGAAGCAAAAATTTGTCTCAAACAAGCTTCCTTTCCTTTCCCTTCTCTCTCCAGTTTGGGTGGCAGGGAGGTGGGTAAACACTCAAGGTCAAAGCCTTTGTCTCTGGGTTACCTGGGTGGCTTAGTTGGTAAGTGTCTAACTCTTGATCTCAGCTCAGGTCTTGATCTCACAGTCATGAGTTCAAGCCCCTCACTGGGCTCCACGCTGGGCATGAAGCCTACTTAAACACACACACGCACACACACACACACACACACACACACACTCCATCTCTGGTAAGCCATTCCTTAAAAGAACTGGAGAAGCCCTTCTCTCAGAAGTGCCTGCATTTTAAGAAAGGGACTCCTGATGAGGCACCTGGGTGGCTCAGTCGGTTGAGCGGTTGAGCGTCTGACGTCAGCTCAGGTCATGATCTCACGGCTCGTGAGTTTGAGCCCCACGTCGGGCTCTGTGCTGACAGCTCGGAGCCTGGAGCCTGTTTCAGATTCTGTGTCTCCCTCTTGCTCTGTGCCCCTCCTCTCTCTCTCCCAAAACTAAATAAACATTAAAAAATAAAAAAGAAAGGGACTCCTGATATTGGCAAAACCTATGAACTTGTAGTTAGGAGCTAGTGGGGACATTCGTATCCTGTCATAACCTGGCACTTCAGTGTCTACAAATCCTCATTGCTGGAGACAAGATAATGAGAGGGTATGAGCAGACCACGCAGTCCAGTCCGAACAGAATGTGAGCTACTTATGTCATGTAAAATGTTCTAGTAGCCACATTCAAGATAGGAAAAATAAACTGGTAAAGTTAATTTTAAAAACATTTTTTATTTAAATCGATGTGTATCCAAAAACATAACCATCTTAACCATGGAATCAGTATAAAAATTTATTAATGACCCATTTTACATTCTCCCTCTCTTTTTGCACTTCTTTTAAATTGGGGTTATGATTTACAATTAAAGCTCACTTCAGTTCAGACTAGCCACATATCAAGAGCTCAGTAACCGTATCTGGCAAGTAGCTACATTATTAGACAACATATCTGCAGTCCCTAAACTATCCCAAAGGCTTCCTAGCTTTTCTATTTTACTACTGGCACATGACCTCAGGCAAGTTATTGAACTTTTCTTTATCTGACTTGCCTCCTTTGTAAGTAGTGATAAAAATAATAGTGTCTTCATGACAGAGTTGCTATGAAGAGTAAATGAGTTAATATGTGTAAAGCATATAGAATAGTGGCCAGCACAGAGCAGGTTGCTCAGAAACTCAACCCTCTGAGCTCTGTCGCATAGAAAGGGCAAGAGTTTTCATCTCTTTCTTATAGATAAGACAAGAACATTTATTAAGCCCCTCAATATGGCAGGCTCAGAACTAGAGGTCATGATCTCATTAAATTCCCTAGTAACCCAGAGAGGAAGAGATGACTGCCATGTTTTAATAATGAGGCTCAGAGCAGCCATTGAACTTGTCTCAGGCCACACAGCACGTACATGGCAGAGCAGGGATTCAAACCCAAGTCTCTTGGCTCTAAAATCCAATTCTTTTCACTAAACTGCGTGGTCCAATATGAAGAGATGGCCCATGCTCCTAGAGCAGGTGGGGACAACTCTGGGATTTGAGCTGCCATCTGATCCTCCGGCAATCTCCCCCTCCACGAAGCTGCCCCCCACCCCAAGGGTAGAAGTAGGTCACCATAATAGGGTGACGGAAACATTTTTGGTGGGAAGATCCTCCCGGGCGTTCCTTCAGATTACATCTCTTTAGATGGATCCCCAAGTCTGCCAACACTACCGGGCCTTGGCACCCAAGCTGAAGATACAGAGGGGATGAAAAAAATGGGAGTTTCTCTGATTTACCAAAAATACTTCACAACTTTGGAGCCTATTCTTGTCTAGGCTCTGCCCAATGTCTATTGCTCAAGTCCTCAATGCTTTGAAAGAAGAAAGTGGGCGCTCTGGCCAGAAGGGCACAGCAAAAGGATGCGCCCCATTGCCTCCCCCTGGCTGCCCCTTGCCCCAAGATATCCCAACTCCACAGCCTGCAGGTGAGAGGTGATCACAGGAAAATGACTAAAAGGAAAACAGGAGGCCCAGGAACCAGGATACAGTTATAGGGAGAAAGGGGGGGACGAGAGAGACAGTGAGAGCAATTGAGAACGGCAATGCAGCAAAAAGAGCTTTTAGTGATAATTAATAATTAACATTTCTAATGATGTCCCGGCGACAGGAAGAGGCCAGCACAGGGCTCTGGGGCACGACTCACTCGGGGTGACTGCGACCTCCAGGAGGACCGGCAGCTTCATTAACCTCAGTGAGCTCCCCATGCACCCCTCATGCAGCCAGTGGGCTGCCGGTGCCGAAATGGCCATTGTCATGACAATCAGAGAAGGGGGAGGCTAGGGGTGATTTAAGGGGGATAGGCTGCCAGTATGAGAGGGCGCTAGGGAATTCCTTCTCTGGACTTGTAGATCCAGCTCCTATGAAAGCCAAGTTTCCCTTGGCCAAGGCAAGGAGCAGAGGGAAAGCATGTGCAAAGACACAGAACACTCCTAGGGAGCAGCACAGCTAAGAGCCAAAAAAAAAGGGGGCAAGGCAGTGGAAGGAAATAAAGACCAGAGAATGCTTTGTGGGGCATGGGGAGCTGTCCTAGGAGGGGACGGTTTTGGCCAAAGCCAGGAACAGGAAGGACTGGCTATATGGCTATGGCTATCATGGTAATAGTCAGTCTGAATGGTCCCCCAAAATGCATACATTGAAACCCTAATCCCCAGTGTGACTATATTTAGAGATAGGGCCTTCCAGAAGTAATTAAGGTTAAATGAGGTCATAAAAGTGAGACTCCAACCAGATGGGATTAGTGTCCTTACAGGAGGAGAAGGAGATGCTAGAGAGCCCCCGTCCTCCCCATGAGCACACAGAACTAAGGCTATGTGAGAACACGGTGAGAAGTTGGCTGCCTGCAAGTCACAAACCAAATCAGCCAGAACCTTGATCTTGGACTTCCCAGCCTCCAGAACTGCAGAAATAAATTTCTGTTAAGTCACCCAGCCTGTGGAATTTTCTTTGGGCATCCTGAGCAGACCAACACAGTGATGGTTGGAGACATCATGGCAATCAAAAAATGAGGTATAGGCTCTTGGCAACCAACTACCCCAGTTTTCCCAGAACCAAGGATCCTCCCGGGATGCAAGGTCTTCAGTGTTAAAGCTGGGACAGTCTCAAGCAAGCCAGGATGGTTGGTCACCCCAGCTAGTAACAGCAGTGGCAATAATAGTGATGGCAGACGTGGGAGAAGTGGTATAATAATTAACTGATGTTTTATATGACATTTATATAATAATTCTATATTTATTCACTTGTAAGCTGCCGCATTCCTAAAGTCTGAGGATGCTTTAAGCCCTCATACATATACAGGGCTCTACGGGTACAAAGCATTTTCAGAAACACATCTGCCCTGCCCATTTAAGCCAGCTCTTTGCCCACCGAACTCAAGTTTGGCCCATTTTACCCCAAAGGCCAGTATGGACTCAGCTAGGTGGAGGGTCCCTCTGCCAAAGGCCCCCTAGCCTGGAGGAGGCTGCCCACCCCCCCACCCCGTCACTAGGTGCCAAGCAGATGTCCAAAGCTTCATTCCCAGAGCTCTAGATTCCTTCCAGCCATGTGCGCTGGGCCTCGGCAAGCTTAGTGAACTTTCCAGGGGGTTCTGAGGAAGAACCGTGCTCCAAATGCCAAACAGTGGTTCTATCTACTGCTACTTGGGTTTACTTGTTATAACTTTTTATTTCGACATAATGCCAAATTTACAGAAATGTTTCAAGAACTTTCTAAAAAAAAAAAAAATCTCATATCCCCTTTTCCCAGATTCACCAATTATTCACTTTTTGTCCATTTGCTTAATAGTTTCTCTCGTTCTAGGAGCACCTGGGTGGCTCAGCCAGTTAAGTGTCCAAGTCTTGGTTGGGCTCAGGTCATGATCTTGCGGTTCATGGGCTGGGCTCACGTTGGGATCGGCAGCTAGCAGCACGGAGCTTTCTTGGGATTCTCTCCCCCGTCCCCTGTCCCTCCTGGCTCACACTGTCTCTGTCTCTCTCAAAATAAATTAATAAACTTAAAAAGATCATTTCTCTCATTCTTTCTTAATCTAAAAAATAAGAAAGAAAGCTTTCCTAGTGTGTATAATACACACTGACAGAAAGACATATATAAGTAAATGCATCTGTATATTGGGAGACATATGTGTATTTTGGCAGCTCAATGCCTGTGTATTAATAAAGATGCATCCTCATAACCTTTGGTGGCAAAGATCACGGTTGTCTGGGGCTGGGGGTAAAGGGAGATTGACCGGGATGAGGGGTGATGGAAATGTTCTATATACCAATTATGGTATATACACATGCCAAAATTCATCCATCTAAATGAATGCTTACTATATATATGTTACTGTAAGCAGTTTGTACTTCAATAAAGTTGACTTTTTTAAGTGTAGGCTTTTTTTATTTTTTAATGTTTATTTTATTATCTTTGAGAGAGAGTGTGACAGTGCGGGAGGGGCAGAGAGAGAGAGAGGGAGACGGAGGATCCGAAGCATGCTCTGGCCTGACAGCAGCGAGCCTGACGTGGGGCTCAAACCCACAAACCACAAGATCACCTGAGCCTAAGCCGGACGCTTATCTGACTGAGCCACCCAGGCGCCCCACCAGGCTCTGTTCTAAGTACTTTATAGAATGAGCTTGTTGGACCCTCACAACAAGCCTGTGGTATAAGGGCTATGACGGTCCCATTTTACAGATCAGAAAGGAAGGTTAGCTAGAAGCCCAAGATGGCACAGCTAAAAAAGTAACAAAACAGGACTCAGCACCCAGGCAGGCTGGCATCAGGGCCCCTGCTCTTTGACACTAAACTAAACTACCTCTTAGTGTGATAGCAAGAAACCAGGTCCTGTGTAAATGTGGACTGTGTGCCACACAGCAGAGGTGCCCGTCAAGTGCCTGGGACCAGCCAGCGGGCAGAGCGAAACCGGCTGTCCCTGGGACTTCGTTGCACAGCACCCACACCACAAGGCTCTCCTCCACTGTTCCCCACCCTCCACACTCCTCGCGTCTGTCAGTCCCGTCTCTAGTGTTTTCCAACTGCCCGGTTTTAGGAAGCACCCACTGATGCCTTCTCGCCTAGTGCTGGAGACAGACTTGAACATTTAAACCACTCTGCCTGTCCCCAAGAGATATTAATAGAAAATAAATATGTGTGTGTGATTTCCTGAAGTTCTTCTATGTTTCAGAAGCTGGAGATGGCCTCCTCATGACCTGTGTGCTTCCCGTAAGTCAGGGTTCTGTGTGAGGAGAGCACTGGACCAGATTTCAGGAGTTCAAGCATGGACTTTGCGACTGAATTGCTGTGTGATGTGAGGAAAGTTACTTCCCTTCTTCTGGGCCTCAGTTTTCTCACCTAAAACAACAGGGGTTTAGATCAGTTCAGGGATTCTTTGCTGATGGATCCCTGGGAAATCCATGGATGGGCTTCAAATGTTCAAGGAATCCTCCAAAATTTGTATGCAGAGCATTTTGTGTATGTGGCTTCAGGGGCCCATAGATTCTTCTGATTTTCAAAGGGACATGCTATTATTCTAAAATTTCAGCATCACTTGCCTGCCAAAATCCTGTCTAGTTCTAAAAGTCTAAGATTCTACGTGTTAATCTAAGTCTTTGTACTGCACACCAGCCTGGAACCTTCATTTACAGAGAATGACAAAGGAGACCCAGGACATTTGTGGCAAAGAGAGGACTAGCACATGAGTCTCCTGGTTGTAGTGCAGTCTTTTTCATTCATTCACTCATTTATTCATTCACTCGCCGTATATCCATTATGATAATTGTGTGTTATTCAAATGATAAGTTTTGACATATGGCATGAGTCCCTACAATGCTCCAGGGTCTAACACAGCACCTAGCACATAATAAATACTTGGTGGATGGAACAGTGAGCAGAGAAGCTAACCAGGTCCTGGGAATGGGAATGTGGGGAGAAAAGGCTGAACCCCAAATTAGGAGATCCAAGTTTTGGCCTCAGCATGGCTCCACTCAAAGCCTCTTCCGCTCCGCCCTTCTTTTTCCATCTGTGAAATGAGGGAATAGACTAGCTAAGCTCCAAGGCCCCTTCTGGATTTAAGATTCCAGGATGTCAAGACTGGCTCTGACTACTTAGATGGAGCTGGGAAACAGCAGTGCCTAAGAGCTCCCCAACCCCCGGGGAGGCCGCTAGCTTGGTGTATGAGTTATCTACTGTGCTGTAACAAATTAGCCTAAATTTCAGCAACTTAAAACAAAAGGGCGCCTGGGTGGCTCAGTCAGTTAAGCGGCTGACTTTTGGTTTCGCCTCAGGTCATGATCTCACGGTTCACAGGTCTGAGCTCCACGTGGGTCTCTGTCCTGAGCATGTGGAGCCTGCTTGGTATTCTCTCTCTCTCTCTCTCTCTCTCTCTCTCTCTCTCTGTGTGTGTATGTGTGTGTGTGCGTGTCTGCCCTCTCCTCTTTCTCTCTCTCTTTCTCTCACTGAAACCCTGCTGCCCAGCACAGCCCTGCAAGGATGAGGACAGAGCTGGGCGGGGGGTGGGGGGATGGGGGGGAGTGAGGGCTCATCGGAAGCTACCCAAATAACCCAGGAAAACCTCAATTAGCCAGAGAAGAGTAAGATAGTGCCTTCACTTAATCACAATTTTTTCCCTCTTCAACTACCCCCCCCCCCGATACATAAATCTAAATACTATGGCTGATGATAAGGAGACAAAAGGCAAGCAAGTATATTGCTGTTAAAGAATTTAAAAAACCCTCACAGGGTCTATACCTATGAGCTTGCATTCTGTCTACATCAAAAATATCATGAGATACTGAAAAATCCAGAATTATCAATGAATGATCTGTTACCTTTATTTTTGCTTGCTAAGAAAGAAACGTGAAATAAAACATTTTAGGAAGTTTTTAAAAATTAACATTTCTAACAATGCAGCCTTTCTGCTGAACTTGCATCTAATTAGGAAATTAAATTAACCAGACGATTTCACTTCCTCAGTAAATGGGATTGGATTTCTTGTGGTGGTGACTCAGACTCTTTTCTCGATTTCCTTGACATATCCGGCTCTTCCCATCCGTCTTTCATTCCTCCTGCTACCTGGAATTCTTTCTGATCCTGCAGTTAGAGTAGGAAGAGGTGGGTTCTAGTCTGTTCCGGGGCATGTCTCTTACATCCAGGACATGTGGCCTCTCTGAGCTCCTTTTCCCTCAGAGATTAAAGCAGATGATTCTTTAGGTCCCTTTCATTCTAGGACTCCCTACACTGACTATTCTCTCCCTCTTTGCTTTCTAAAATCCAACCACTTTTTCAAGATGCAAGTAAAACGCTTATCACTACCTTGGAGCCTCCCTTATCTCTGTAAACACAAGTGATCTCTTGCTTCTCTATGATACTGCAATTAGATGTTACATTGTTTTATGTATTGTGTGTAATATATATGCACATTTTGTCTCTCTAACCAAACCCTAAGCTCTTTGAGGATAGGGGTCTGGTATTTCTCATTTTTATATCCCTTAGCACTGCACCTGGCACATAGTAGGTGCTCATTCTGTGGTTTGAAGGAAATCCAAAGTGTTGTGGTTTTGCAGGACACAGGTGTATTGGATGCCCTTAGCCAGCAGGGGGAGCGCGTCTGCTCCTTAAAAGAAGAAACGCTCTGAACCTTTACTCTGTGGAGAGCTGATGAATAGATTTACCTCTGAGAATGAGAGGCCCATGGGACTGGGATGAACGCAGGGACGAAGGAGAGCCTGTTATTTCTCACCAAGAAGCCACCATTTATTTTGTAAACTTGGTAAACAGAATAACATCTCAAGAACAGAAAGTAACCTTCATGATAAATTCAGAGCATTTCCTATCTCTAAAGCTTGCATGGAGTTACAACGGGGATACGTTCTTGATTAAACACTGTGTACCTTGGGGCATTAAGTCTATGATAAATTGGGAGATAGGGACCCACAACCTCATTTCTTTTAAGGATATTTAATTATAAAATTCTATAACAAAATTACAGCCTTATTAAAATGGTTTCTCACCAAAGAGAGGGTCTAGAAAGAGGATACAATGCCAATGGTAGCTTTTGGGTTTTCCAAGATCTCTCCCTGTGCCGCTGCACTCTATTCAGGGGTCAGCAAGAGGAGACAAACATCTCCCTTCAGAAAATAGCCCCTTGGGGAACGGAGTCTCTCTCTTCATCTACCCCCATGATTATGGGGTGCCAGGCAGCTAGGATCCCAGTATGCAGAGATGTCTGGTGGATAAACTAGCTTCTCTTTAAAAGGACAAACACCTGCCAGTAATGAGTGACGCATTAGTCACTCACACCTTAGTATGAATCATACCGATCATTTTATTCTGGCACCCCTCCAAAATGGGGCGTCAGGAATGGTCAGTTTCGTTGTATACTAAACAAAGTTGTGATTCTAGAGCACTGGATTCTCTGGGGGAGGAAAGCCAGGGTGATGACCCTTTATGGAAGGCCTTTGTGCAGGCAGAGAATGGTGTGGGGGTAAGGAACAGAGGGAGCCCCAAGAGGTAGGTGATTGTGCCAAGAACCATGGTGACAGTAACCATCCCTGGGTTTTTCCAAGAGCCTGCTCCATAACCAGTCAAACCATGTGCCCCAATTTCTCATGAGGAAAATACAGCTCTTTGGCTTTCCTGGCACATTTCCTCCTCCACCACCAAGAAGCAGAAATAGGCAATCCTGGTGGTTTGACCTTGGGGTCTGGGTCTTTGTTTCACCTCTCAGAGACTGAGACCGGATGTCCTCAACCAGCAAGTAGGGAGGGTCGTCTGACTCCCTTCCGAAGAAATACGCTGCTAAGGACATTGCTCTGGTGCACAGTGAGCCCTCAGCCACCGCCACCGCTGCTGCCGTCAGTGCCCAGCACACGAGCAGCCCTCGAGAACCACTGGCTGCTGCAATTACAGAATCATTCTGGGCCCTGTACCCGGGGTCGGCCTGCGACACAAGGTCTGCTGCTCATTACTTACATCCACGTTAGCTTTTCACCCCTCAGCTGCCTAATTAGGAGCCAGAGCGTGGTGCTGGAAAAAAACAAGAAATCTGACAACCCCAGCTGTGCTCTCCCTTCCCCGTCACTGTGCGAACGGAGCAGTGCTCCTCAGGAGGTGGGCACCACTTCTAGGAATTAAACATTCCGGAGCATCAGGTGGGGATGGTCTGTAAGTGCCAGATGCTTTGTGGCAAAGCCCCATCACGTGCTGGCTATGTGACTTCAGGCAAGTCGCTTAATTTCCTTTGCTGTTTCTTCTCATCTGCAAAATAAAGACCATGAGGACCTGACGCCACCCACGCCCGTTCGGTGCCCGATGTAGAGTAGGAATTCAGTCAACATTAGCTTCCTTCCCCGCCAACTCTTTCTCCTGCTCCCCCCACCCTACTAGGGCCCAAAACGTCAGAGCTATAGGGAATCTGAAAAACGGCCAGCTCTGTCTTATCTTTCCAGATTAAGGAAGGACATAGAGCAAGACAGAGGCGGCCCAGGATGAGAGGTCAGGCCGCCCCCTCCCAGTCCGTGCTCTGCCGTCACATGACCGTAGTGGGGCTGTCAGCTCAGGGTTCAAGTCTCCGGGTTTCATTTACCCTGGTCTGTGGCTCTCCTCATTCTCTGAAATTATATCAAGGAAGATTTAACGACCATCAGCCACGGTGGTTTTTCCTTTCTGAGGTCACTCACATCTTTGGCTAGAAACTCATCTGTGTAAGCATCTGTATTCTGCGCAGATTTGCAGCGGAGCCTAGGAATTGTGCCTGGTCTGGGCTTCTCCTTACAAGTGCGGGATTCTAAATTCAAATTCACAAACCGAAGCCTGTTTTCTGGAGCACGGCCAAATGTGGGTGAGTGAGAACAGGCAGTTTATAATCCTGAGATGCTAATCTACCTTTCCAGGTTCTGACTGTGGTGGAGGAAGTAATAAAGTTGGAGAATAGAATAGGTTCCAAGCCTGAATGACCAATTAAGCCTCTTTTTAAATGACCAAGAGCAATATCTATAAGATACAAGCTAATTACAAGAATTAACAACAACCACTACCAAAAACCCCCAGACGCTTCAACTATATCAAATGCCGAGGACCAGAAATGCAAGGCATCTTAACAAGACGATCTCAGAGAGTGCCTAGCCCTGAGAGGACAACGTGGTAAATTAATGGGACAGTGAGGAACGGGGCTTACCTCGACGCACCCTGGATGGATGGCTGGAATAGCATCTTTGAGGAGGTGACCACATGAGTTGAGACCTGTGTAATGAGTAATAAGCGACGGGTGAACCTGAGAGAACATTCCACACAGAGGGCACAGCAAGTGCCAAGGCCCAGTTTGAGGATGATCGTGAAGAATGGAGAGCAGGTCAGAGTGGCTACAGCTCAGGGAGCCAGGGCTGCGGTATGAGATCGGAGAAGGAGGCAGTGGCCCAGTGGTGTAAGGGAGAGGGAGGCAAGATATGGAATGGTCAGGTAAAAACGGTCTCTGAGGACAGACAAACCTGGATTTGAATCCCAACTTTAAGATTTACCAGCCGCATGACCTTGCGCAGGTCATTTAACCTCTGAGCCTCAGCTTCCTCATCTTTGAAATGGGGATGATGTTAATAGAACCCACCTCACATGGTTACGTGAGGAATAAGTGACACAAGCCATTGGGGTACACTTGGCAATCAGTAAGTTCCAACTTCTACTACGGGCTTCTTATCATGGACCCTCCCCGCCCACCCCTCCAGGCCCTGGACCCAGTTCAGCTGCCACCACTCAGGATACCACCAGGTGGCAGTCTTTCAAGCTTTTCCAGCTTCACCAGTGCCTGGTCCTGCCTGGTTTGTCCTTGTTTTTACCCATTAGGGAAGTACAAAGACCCAAAGACTCTTTGGGGGCAGAGACTGGTTGGGTACAGGGTGACTGGAAATGTTCAAGGAATATTCTCTTCTTTCAGCAAGAAAATGTAATGGCGAGAATACCAAGTCACACCTGCAGAATACCGATTCTAGCCTCTACTTCACCTGCAGACCAGTCGAGCTTGGCAGTGCATTTGCTCACTCTGGGCCCCAATCGTCCCCGTCTACCTGTACCATGGTATCATTGTGAGGCCCAAGTGAGGCACCGTGTGTGGAATGGCTAGAGTCTGCCTAGAATGTACTGTACAGCTTTGCCACTTAGCTTGCTGTTTACTTAACCTCAGCCTTTTCATCCGTAAAACGGGCATAGTAATTAGAATCGTAGGCTTGTAGGGATGATTGGAGCGCTAAAAGCACATGAACAGCACCCAGCACATGCAAGCGCGGCTCAGTGTGTGCTGTTACCATTGGTAAAGTACCGTGTAGGTAGATCGGCTTATGAGCACAGGCTGTGGGGGCTTTGGGTGTGGTGCGTGCTGGGGAGCGTTTGACACGGGATGAGCTCTCCGAAGGCCACGAGTAAGCAGAGAGAGGGGAGAGCTCTACATGGAGACGGGGAGGGAAGGCGTCCAGTAACCAAGCCAGGGAAACCTCTCCTGCCCTGCAGTTCCCAGGAGAGGCTGCAGGATGAAGGAGGAGGGGTGTCACCTGCAGGCCACATCTCCCCAGCCCGATTCTATTCCCTATCTCTTTCTGCATGAGTTCAGCATCAATTCCCTGCTGTGTTGTAAGCTCCTTGAAGGCAGAGAAGGTCTCATCCATCTTTGTTCCCCCACTGGCCTAACACAGAGCCCACACCTAACAAGCTCTGAATAAATGCTGGCGGAGGCCCATCCATTCTGGACCGTGTAGCGAATTGGTCACATCCCAGAAGCCCCTGGGCTGTGCACTGAGCTGGAACTCCTCCGACCCAGGCTACGAATTGGATGCTCTGCCTGTGACCCGGGGGTGTTGGTGTCTCTGTGCTAATGTCCTTATCTGTAAATGTGTGCAGAGCACGCCACAAGCACGGGCAAGAGAAAAGGCACAGATACCAGCTGGATTTCCCAGGCTTGCCATTTGTCCTGGACCTTTCCCTCCTGCCTGGAAGGCTCTCTGGAGGGGGCGCTTGGTAGCGAGCGCTGTGTAGTGGGGAGGACCGGCAGAGTCATGGGGAAGAGCGGCAGGTACAATGAAATAGACTCGGCATGCCAAAAAAAGAGCACCCACATTCCTAGGCCTCCTCTGCCATATGAGAATTTTGCTGAGAGGGAGGGATCACTCCCTCTTTCTGGGCCCGTTTCCTCAACTCCACTACAGGGAAAATATAAATACCCACTTCTTTGTCGTAAAGGGCATAGTGCCCGGCCCACAGAAAGCGCTTAAATGCTCGTTGACTATCCCGACGAGGCAGCGCATGAGACAAGGCTTTGTAAATACTGGAGCAGCTCTGTTAAAACTTCTCTGCCAAAGTACTCTCAAAGCAGAAGAAAGGGTATCCCACAGCCCCAGCCCAAGGGTCTGGAGGGATCTCACCCAACAGGAAGTTTGAAAGGTCTTTTGTCTAAAAGATGCACGTACAGTGCATTTGCATTCAACTCTGTGATGTATCTAGATTTATCAAAATGGAAAGCGTATTTTCAATTTCTTACCAGTTAAATTATCTACCAACACCTCCTCTTGCCCCCTGCCCCTAGCACATCTTCCGGTAAAAATGGGTAGTCCAGGAAGACGTGGTGCTTTTATCTGGGGTAATTTGTGGTCCTGGAATACTCCCCAAACATCCCTGTTTAAGGAGCACGATGAAAAAGCACTCTTCAGGTTTCATTATTTGCATTTAATCTTGTGGTGGGCCAGCCTCTGCACCCTGCTTTGCTGAGGTAAAATACTTGGCCTTTGTCTGTTTGGGTCCAATCAACTCCCGAGGGTCCAGAATGAGCTCCCTCCCTGCATGCTGCAGTGCTCACGGGGCCAGCCAGCAGGCAGTAATTGGACAGATCAGACAACAAACAGCCTGCGGGGCTCTCTACTCGGAACTCAATGTTGTTACTGCTGTTTTTGTTGCCTGAACCTCTGGCCCCCTGCCTCCCTGGGGCCTGCCCTCCCCTCCCTGCTCCAGCCCATAGCCTTGTCTTTGAGATTTTGCTTGCCTCCTGAGATGCCCTAAACTGCACCTCCCCCCCAAAAACCTGTGCCCCAGCTTTCCAGGCAGCCGTTGTTGCCACCTCGCTGGAAAGCCGAATTGTGCTCCAGCCCTTAAAGAGCTCCAGGGGAGCAGTTTCTACAACCTCTGCAGGAATCTGGTTCTAACATCTCACAACTCTCGAGGAGAAGAAAGCCTTCTTTTCATGAAATCTCAATTCCTTTCTGTTGCAATGAGCATGGAGTTGCTTTTATTCTCTATGGTTAGAGCTACACTTAAACAACCATAATTCCTCACGATTTTCTCCTCGCTCACCAGTGTGTGGAATGTTGGCTTTGCTTCTGCTGGTCAGCCTTCATCTACCATGTGCACGGCCCTGGGGCAGGGCTGGGCTCTTCTTGCCTCTGAGGAGTAAGTGGAGTGACACTGAAACAGAGTGGACCCTGCCATCACAGGGGTAGGGCTGAGCCAACAGTGACCCTGCGCTTCTTTGGGTGTCTGGAAGAAGTGACTGAAATGACCCCGTTGAGGGTCTCTGGTGTGCCAGACCCTAAAGATGTTTACGGGATATGTAAAGCCAGGTCTCTCTGAAAGGAGCAATTACTTGCTCGGCTCTGGACAGTAGGCACTGCCCAAGAGACATCAGTTTGCATCCCAGCTCTGCTTTTCGTTAGCTGAGCCAGGCTGGGCAGGCCACTCACCCCTTCGAGCCATCATTTGTGTCAATGAGGATTTTTTTTTTTTTTAATTCTGTAAAGTTCTGCACAAATTGAAAGACTTACTGTAGATCGGGTGGAGAGATTATGTAGGCAGGGGTACCTACAGATCTGCCAGTGCAGGAATATAAAAGTGAGATGCTGAAGGTCTGGGTGGGAAGAGAAAGAGATGAAAGTGAGTGGCATTTCAAAGGAAGGACAGGCAGGTGGAGGGGACAGATTGTGCACTGAGATTGGAGGAAAGAGAATGACAACAGGTACCATTTATGGAACGCTCACGATGTACCAGGCGCTCTGCTAAGTGCTTTGCCTACGTTATCTCATGTGTTCCTTATGAAAGTCCTGTAATCGTTTTTATTGTCCTCCTTTTACCCCGGCATCTGGCCGGTCATAGCAATACCTCCAGACCCTGAAACTGAACCTGCGAGAAATCCATTCTATCTTGAATGGAATGTGGTGTCAAGATGAGGATAGAGTTTTAGGGCAAATCAGGAAAGAACCAAGAGGTGCAGGGAGAAGCAGTGGGGGGAAGGGAGTACTCCACAAACCACGGTTAATGAAATCACGATGGAGTAATAAAAAATAATGCCCCTTGCAATTTCAAACATGGATTCCTTTCCCCAGATGCCATCAATTCTTGTCCATCTGTTCTTGTTAGCCCTCTGCTTCTAACCCACCTCCTCTCCAAATGGTCTGACTCCTCCCTCCTCCCTCTCTTTTCCCAATGGCTCCTCCCTCCCTCGCTCCCTCCCTCACTCCCTCTCTTCCCCGCCACCCAATTACCCTTTCCATCTTCTTTTGTGTCAATACTTGACTTTTTTTTTTTTTAAGTTTATTCATTTTTTTTGTAGAGAGACAGAGCATGAGCCGGGGAAGGGCAGAGAGAGAGAGGGAGAAAGAGACAGAATCCCAAGCAGGCTCCAGACTGTCAGCACAGAGCCCGACACAGTGCTTGAACTCACAAACCATGAGATCATGACCTGAGCCGAAAACAAGAGTCAGACCCTCAGCTGACTGAGCCACCCAGGCACCCTGATACTTGACTCTTTCTTGATGACAAGATCTTCATATTCAGTTTACACATTCAAAACAGATTAGAAACATTCTCCTCTGCCCTTTGCTTCCTCTCCAAAATCCTTCCTCCCCTTTCTCTCTCCTCCTGGTTCTTTCCCTCTTTTTATTTCCACCTTCCTGTTCACTTTCCTCTCCTGTTCACTTTTCACACATTTCTCTCTTCCCTTAGGATGAAACTGGCCAGGGCACTCCCAGCCCAGGGGCCCCTTGGCATATGCTGCTGGCAAATGCCTGCTTCCACTCCTCAACTGCTAAAGGCTTTTTTATTATTATTCTTTAAACCATGACCATGAGTTCATGTCTGTCAGAAACCTGGCTGGGTTGGCAGCTGGAGATGCCAGACCAGGAGTGGCTGGAACCTGGATCAAGATCTACCCACCAAGGCAGGGCCAGGATCTTGGGAGGTCCTGGCAGCTGATGGTAGGAGGAAGTGAGGCCAGGTTGGGGGAATATCAGAGGAAGCTGGCATGAGGCGGTCAGTGGGCAGAGGCTCAGGAAGGCAGTTGATATCAGGGATATGAGGCAGCAGGTGCTAATGACTCAGCTACAGGGAGGGAAGAATCTGGACCCCAGAATCCTAAACACCTGGGTCATGTGGTTGGGTACCAGGATGGGAGAATGAGACAGAGACCCAGTTATTGGAGCAGGAGTACCAAACAGAGCTCAGTCAGAAGAAAAAGGTAAGAGCCGGTACTAGGACCTGGAGCGAAGGCAAGGCAGGACCAAGGTCAGCAACAAGGCCAGCCTTAAGATTCAAGATGAAGCTTTCCTGCTGCTGACCTTGGGCTCCAGGGAGCCCCCTGACCATGAAAGCTATTGCTGGCTGGCCATCTCAAGCACGAATAGAGAGCTGTGCAGTCGGGGGTTCTCCATGGCCCTGCCTTGTCCCTGTGTCATACTCTTAGCCAGCCTCTCCGATTGCAAAGCCACCCTACAACAGTGTGGGAAAACTTCAAAGCATCCAAGCCACCTGGGTACAGAGTAACATGATTATCAGACGTCTACCCGCAGCATCGCTCCCAGGCTCCCCCACGCCCCACCCCGCAGCCCTAAGAGGCTCTGACCTTTCTAACCAGCTTTTCTAGGATTCCATAATGCTCTCCTTTTTCCAGCCTCCTTTCACAGGTCTGCCCTCTCTCCACCTGGACAAGTTTCCTGTAGCATGCACTCCCATCCTAAGCTGTTCTGAACGAGCTCTCTCTGGCCAGCTGGAAGTCCACCACGGTTTGTGGCTTCTCTACAAGATCTGCACCTTCATCCCTACCTGCCTCCCCTCATAAATCCATTCCATGCATCTGTCACTTCTAAGCCACTGTTCACACAAGTGCATCTGAAACTCGCCAGCCATCTGATAAGTACATGTTCCTTAGAAGAAAGGACTACAGCACATTACAAGTTGGTTGGAGAAGGAGTCATTTCTCCACTGTCCCTTAAACTCCTCACTTCTTTCAGTGTGTGGTTTCTCACTGGCAACTTTGGTGAGGCTGTCGCTTGCCCTCACCAAACCATTCTTTTCTTTGGGGGCAACCAAAGCTAATTCCACAAATCCCTCATCTGCAACTCCCAAGTTCTCAAATCTCTCAAAATCAAGAGGTGGATTTTTGTTTTGTTTTCTTTGTGAGTCTGTTGCCAAAACTCAGCTGGTGACAAAACCTGACCTAAACTGATGGGAAGCCACTTGATCCTCACACCTGCTTAAGTGAGAACATTCATGTATCTTACTGCAGAAATATTAGTGCCTCCTGTTAAGGGATACTGCCCAAGACCCCACAGGGGACGTTTCAGAGTGTACGGTACATTTCTGAATTCTAAAACCCCTTTGGCTTCAAGGGCTGCAGATAAGGGCTTGGGGAACTGTAGCAACCTCTCTGTTCTTTTGCAACAGACCTGTTGGAACAGAAGCATCTCTAAGATCTGAGATTCCCTGGCCTTTTCTTTCCATCTGGAGAGTGAGAAGACAGCCAGGTGGATCAGTGAGGGTGACGAGAAAAGCAAGGATAGCAAATCTTCTGATGTGGAGAAAGAAGGGCTGACTTACTGTGACTCTAAGTGGCTCGTGTAACCCGTCTGAGGCTGGACTGTGGGAGGGAGCTCGTTCCCAAGAGTCCCTGCTCCAAAAGGCTTTCAAGATAACTGAAATGACACACACAAAATGTCTTGAGCTTTTAGAAAACAAAGTGCCACATTAACTTTTTAGTATTTTTTAAAGTAAATATGTTTAACTGGAATAAATTAATCAGCGAACACCGTGTGTTCACTCAGTGCCCAATTTCACACCGGCTTCCATGAAGTAGTCAAGTGTAAGATACAAACTCTGGGCTCAAAGGGGCTTCCATTCAGATAGGATGGCCCAGTTTTATGCCTAAGAAATAATTAGAAAACTGGAGTGCTAAGATGTTGCAGACCTGCAGGAGAGCAGAAGAGGCCAAGCTTGCTGGCCAGAGTGGTTTGGGAAGGTGGTGTGGGAGATGAGATTTAGTCTGGGTGTCAAAAGATGAGAAAATCTCTTAGGCAAGTGTCCCAGATAAGAATGCACATTTGTGGGAGAATAGTATGGAGAGAGACGTCACCAGAGTGGAGAAGGCTGGAGTCAGGGTATTGGGAGGAGACTGAACATGCCAGATTGGGTAAGGAGTGGGTTGAAAAACGTGTGTGTCTGTCTGCTTATGCAGTCATAACAAAATACTACAGACTGGATGGCTTATACAACAGAAATGTATTTTCTCACAGCTGGAGGCTGGAAGTCCCAGGTCAAGGCTCCGGCAGGTTTGGTTTCCTCAGATGCCTCTCTCCTTGGCTTACAGATGGCCACTTCTTTCTTTGTCCTCACATGACCTTTCTTCTGTCCACGTGCAGAGAGAGAGAGGGAAACCTCCAGTGTTTCTTTATTTTTTTTTGTAAGGACACCAATCCTAAGGATTAGGGTTCTACTCGGTGATCTCATTTAATCTTAATTACCTCCTTAAAGGCTCTATCTCCAAATACAGTCACATTGGGAGTTAAGGCTTTAACATATGAATTTGGAGGCGGGGTAGGGTGGAGAGACACAATTCAGTCCATAACAGTGTGCGTGTGTCCCGAGAAAGCAGGGTGTATCTGGGCAGTTTGTGAGGGCAAGATGTCTACAATGAGGCAGGGCAGGGCTAGACTCTGAGTGGACACAGACATGAACTGAGTGAATGGACATGGAGGACATTAGAGGAATTAGAAATTATAGGACCAGGTCTGCTTGGTCCACAGGCTCAACCCTCCCAAGTTCAAGTGCAGAAACCAGATTGCATTCCCTAGAGAACTTCCTGGAAAGAATGTCTCCGTCATTTCCTGCATTTCTCTGTCCTTCCCCAGCACCTCTGGTCTGTTGCACCCTTACTTGTCTAGCTGCAGGGAAGTGTGACATCATTATAGAGCTGTTTTGTGCAGACAGCCTATTCACATCTGGATGACTGATGCTGATAATTACTGCATTGGTTACTAAATCTGCTGGGTTTAGGTGAGGCGAGGCTCCACAGCTGGGGCTGCTGCTCAGAGCTTCACCAGCAGAGAGAGAGGTGAGAACAAAAACCAAGAAAGGTGTGCTTAGGTGCTTGGGATTGAGTGAAACTGGTTAATTACCAGTCACTTGCTATCTCCCTGAGTTGAAGTTTCTAGCTAAGGAACACTCATTGATCAGACAGAACAGGACAACCTGCAACTTACCTCCACACTAAGAGGGTGGTGGGAACCAAGATGCAGAAACAAGCATGGAGGTGGCCTCTGGGATGTCAGGGGCATCCATATGACTCAGATGCCCTCCGAACAGGATGACGGCGTGATACAGCAGCAGACCGGACTCCTTAAGGAAAGAGCTCTGAATCAGGTGTGTCCTTGGGGCAGAGTTTCTGCTAAGTGAAGGTTCTTAATTTGGGGTCTTAGATTAACTTTTAAGGGTCCATGAACCCCCTAAATTTGCACGGCAACATGTATGCGTGTATGTGATTGACCATTTTTCTGAGAAACAAACCCCTACCATTAATCAGATTCTTGAAAGGCTCAAAAGAGTTGATCTCCCAAAGGGAAAAGATTATACACCACTGCCCTAGACCCCCAGAGAAACAGGTTGACATTGGGCAGAGCCCCAGGAAAGACTTGAGATCCCTAATGATCCTGACATGATACTCAGAGATGTGTTTGCGTGTGTGTGCGCATGCATGTGTGTTTATAGATTTTTCTAGAGGGAGGATTCAACAGTTTTTGCCAGATTCTCAAAAGGGTCCACAACCCTCAAAAGACTAAGAACCTGAGCTAGTTCCAGTTCCAAGACTAAGAACCTTACCTATTTCTTTCCAGAGGAC
The DNA here is from genome assembly GCF_023721935.1 of Panthera uncia. Lineage (NCBI taxonomy): Eukaryota > Metazoa > Chordata > Mammalia > Carnivora > Felidae > Panthera > Panthera uncia. The sequence goes on along the minus strand of NC_064818.1, from coordinate 55,091,634 downwards.
AGTCACAGAGACCGGAAAACAGGGCCCAAAGTAGCCTCTGGTAGTTCTGCTAAAACCTGGCGATAAGTGGGGCCAGGGGCTAGTTGGCAGGAGGGTCTCCATTAAACACACACACACACACACACACACACACACACACACACACACAACCAAAGACCACATTGGAGTCATTTTAAGAGTCCAGTGCCCAGAAGCCAGAGTGATGGTCACAAAGCCCTCAACAGATGAAAAAAACAGTCCTAGCTCCCTCCTTTCTGATGGTGTATTCCCAGGTCTTTCTCTTCCAGTGCCCCCTGCCCCAGCTTTCAGAAACGCAAAGACTTTACTCATGGAAGCTCAAATTTCATCCAATAAATCCTTACTGATCACCTACTATGTGCCAGGTCTATTCTAGGCGCAAAACAAAGGACTTGTCTTCAGAGTGTTATCGACCTAGGCCCATTTCCTGCCCAACACACGGGTATTTTGGGCACTGCTGACCTGGCGCTTAGCCGGCACAGCCCCTGGTCCAGAGAGACTGAAACCATCTCGGCCACTGCAGCGGGCTGGGGGTCGAGGTGGGGGTTAGCAGTACCTGTGAGAAAAGCGGTGAGAGGGACTGGAAGGACCCGAGCGGGTAGGCCTACCGGTAGACCCCAGATTAAGCTCAGCCCCGGCGCTGCCGGGGTGGGGACACGGCGGAGGCACTGCCGGCGGCTCGCCGGAACTGGGGGAAGGGGCTGCGGCCCGCCGCCTCCGCCGCCTCGGCCGCCACGCCTGCTCTCCGAGCCGTGCTCGCCCGCTCCCCGCCCTCTGGGGCCGTCGCGAAGCTCGGCTCTCCATACTGAGCAGTCCCCGGGAGGCGTTCGGACACGTTTCCAGGCCGGATAAAGATCGGCTCAGCGCTCGCTCCGCAGCGCGAAATCGCGCCATCAGCGCGCCACGCGCGGCCGCTACGGCCCTGCCCGGCGACGCCAGATCACTATCTGGGGGGGAAAGGCAAGGCAGCGCCGCCGCTCCCGCCGCCACCCTCGGCCCTGCGCGCCGGGGTGGCCGCGGGGCCCAGGGGCTCGCCTCCCTCCCCTCCCCCCTGGCCTGCGTTCTCGGCGCTTCCTCCCGAGGGACCCCCGCTTCCCGCCGGCCCGGGGCCCCCAGCGCCCCGCCAGGCGCCCTCGCCGCCACCCTCCCCCGGCCGCCCGCCCCCCCAGCCAGGCCCCGCTGCCTCCTGAAGGTTACGCGACGCAGCCGCGGGGTGCGGGGGGCGCCCGCCCTCACCGCCGCCTGCGCCGCCTGCGCCGCCGCCCACCCCA
>NC_064818.1:54988346-55089945 GCF_023721935.1 Panthera uncia | reverse complement strand
CCGGCCCGGCCCGGCCCGGCTGCCGGCTGCTGCCACCGCAATCCCCGCTCCTAAATCAGCGCGGGGAGGCGTCCCCTCCCCCCACCGGCTGCCCGGGCTCCCCGCGCCGCGATTGGCCGTGCGGGCGCCCCCCGCCCCGGGCCCCCCCGCTCCAGCTGCCGCGCCATTGGCTGCGGGTCTCCGCCAGCCTTTACATAAGCCCGGGCGCGCTCGAGTGGAGTTGTATAAAGCGAGCGAGCGGTGGCGGGGTGGGAGGCTCGAGGCCAGCCCGGGACCGGGGCTGGGAGCTGGAAGGCGGCGGCGGCAGCGGCGGCGGCGGCGGCGGCGGAGGCAGTGAGTGCCCGCGCTCCGACGCCCCCAGGCGGTGGGGCTGAGAGAGCCCCAAGATGGCTCCGAGCGCTGACCTCGGCGTGAGTACCCGCTCCCGTGCCCCCACTCCCTCAGGCGGAGAAAGTTTCTCCCGCTCTGCGCGCCCCTCCCGACTCGCCCGCAGGGGTGGCGGGGATGCCGCCGGGGAACCGGGAAAACGGACACCGCCACTGAAGGCGGCGGCTGTGTGTCCAACTTGCGCAGGACTCGACCGGCGCGCCGAGCCTCCCCCGCGGGCTGGGGGCGAGGCGGGCGCGGGGCTGGAGGTGGAGGAGAGGTGGAAGCGGGGGTGTGCGGACGACAGCCCACTCAGCTGGCAGGGAAGGTGTTGGGGGCGCCCTGGAGGTCAGCCGTTTGGGGAGGGGGGCACTGGGGCTGCCAGGGGGGCGGAGCAGGTGAGGAAGGATGTGCTGGGGGTATTTGGGAGTCACCCAGCTGGGCTCAGCTCCGAGCCGGGGAAGCTACTGGCCTCGACCAGTAGTAGCTCACCCACTACGCTGCTAGGATGGGGAAGAGCCCCGGGGAGCCTGTGCTTCTTCCCCGGGGAAGCCGAGCTCCTAGGCACAGCGCTCCGTGGCCGAGAGCTCCAGGAGCCAGCCCCGCGAGCAGCGTAGCTGCCAGCTGCCTTTGCTGGACCGAGGTGTGGTCTCCTCGCTCGCAGCCTGTTTCAGGCAAACCAGCTTCAGGCATTCCAGGGGGGAACGGGGGTCTTCCTCGGCCCTTGGGGGCACATGGAGGCTTTGATGGGGCAGCAGGCCAGACTTGGGGGCATGCCCAACAATGCAGCTCGCTTCTTCGCAGTACATACAGTAGTTGGGAACCCTGCTTAGTCCCGTTTCTGCAAAAACCAACTCAAGAGTCCAGAGTCATCCCAGCCTGGATGGGAGCCTCCCAGAGTGGTCGGGAAAGGCTCCTGAGGTTGGAGGGGGGTGGGGGCGCTCCCCTTCCTCAGGGAATGACTAATGAATATTGCTGGCGCCTGTGGTGGAGTGTGCACCTAGTGTGGCTCCTGTGCGTCCCAGGAGGTGCTTCTGCTCTCCAGGCAGGACACGTTCTCGAGTCACACTTGAGATGTCTTCTGGGATGGGTGCAGGACTTCCCAAGTGAAGCCGGGTGGAAAAGAAGGGGAAAAGGTTCCAAGAATGGGGGACAGCTCTGTAGTGCCGCCTTGAATTTGGGGAACTCACGTGGGGAGACAAATGCTGCTGATGGGAGATTTTTTTACCCTGATGCCTTGGGGCTGGACATACCCAAGACTGAACCAGAGTGAATTCAGAGTCTTGCTGTACGTCACTCTTGGCCCTGAGGAAGGGGATGATGGAGGATGGAAAAGTGGGAACATGGTAGTTCTTCCAATATACCTTTTGAGGAAGCATTTTCTCTCTCCCTGGCTTAAGAACATCATTCTGGCAGCAGGTCCCAAAGTCAATTTAAGAAGCAATGAAGGGGGTTTAGGGTCTTGAGGCTGGCGCAGTGGACCACAATTAGAATATTCTGGTTTCCAGTTGGCACTGATGGACTCTGGAGAAGGTCAAAGGCATGCTCCTCAGTTGGGGTATATCCTTCACCTGTATACCATTCCTGAACATGAGTGGGTGTTTTGAACTCCTAGAGGAGCTGCTTCAACCTGGAGATCTTTTAGGGGGGTTATCAGTCCATAACCCCAGACCCAGCTCCATTCTCTGCCTGCAGTCAACGTTTTCTGCTACATTTCCCAACACCTTCTCTCCAATGTGGATTTGTGCAGCGAAATACCTGCTTGTTGCTCTTTCTTCCCTTCTCTCCATCTGGGTTGCACCTGGTGTTCTGAACCCTGATGTTTATTTTGTGGCATCTTGATGTTTGCTTAAGATGTCCCATCCTGCACAGGTTGCCTGTAAATGTGTGGACCAATAGTCTGTGTAATTCTAGGGAGTGAAACATACGCTGTTGTGGAGAGAGGACCAGGGACCACAAAGGCAGTACTATGAAAGTGCTTATGACAGTCTCCTGTTCTCAATCTTCCTTGCTGCCTGCTGAAGCGATCAGGGGTTAAAGGTGAAGCAGGCTCCTTGGTTTCCAGTAGGGGGCGCCAAAGGCACCCAGGTCAAGACTTTCCCACTTCTTGCTGTTCACTGACCATGGTAACTAAACCTCTAAGCAAGCCGAGACCACAGCCCCCAACCCTCACCTTCATGATTGAAGCCCTTCTACCACAGGCTTCCTGGACATCAGGTGGTCCTGTCATCTCAGGTGCAACGGGGCAGATGCACGTACAACATTCCAAGGACAGAGAGCTAGTACTCAGCCCCACCTGCTCTCTGAGATCATTCCTTTGTGCTTGGTTCTGGTGTGTCCTTTGAACTTGTTAGCAGCTCCTGGAGTCCAAGAGCATTAGGGCTAGAAGAGAGGATCCTTGAAGAGCATCTAGTCCAACCTCATCCCATCCCCAGCACTCACATGCATACTTAATTTACAGATGAGAAAGCTGAAGCCCAGTGAAGGCGAGTGTCTGGTCCAAGGTCACAATGGCTCTTTGATGGAAGACACTGGATGAGGTTTCAGGATTTCCAGTTCTCTGCTCAGAGCTCTTTCTACTCTGTGACCTGCTTCCTCCCTTTTTACTATGGAGATGGACGTGTGTTCTTGGCACACTAGGTACTCGTAGCTGCTGACATCGGTCAATTAACAAAATTAGTAAATTTGGGGAAATTGCCTTCAAATCAATTATTCAGAGTGAGGAGCAGATAAAGTTCTTGTAATGTACATATGCAGGTAATAGAAATTCCTAGTGGTTTTTTTCCCTTTCGTCCATTATCTTATCTCATTATTCCAAGCAGTCTTTTAGGCAGAGACAAAGCAACTCCAGTTCTCCGTCCATGCATGTAGGAATCAGAAGTGCCCAGTCCCTCTCTGTGGCCTTGAAACCCAAGTCAAAGCTCTTCCTTTCTTTCACAAAGGCGTGCTGGAGTAGGGTCTCCCTGTCCTGCATCATACCACTGCCGCTGACACCTCCATTACTCAGATACTGGGTGGAGTGGAGAGTTCCCAACAGTTATTTGCCCATTTCCCCATCTTTGCTGCTCCCAGCTCAAGGTCAGAGTGCTAGGATGCTCTATTTTTGCAAAATCCTCGTATTAGGGCTTCTTGGGTGACCTGGAAGATGCTACCATCTCCACTGCCCTTTTTCTGTTCTGTAAGTCTGACTGTCGACATCTGAGCTGGGCCCCGGGAAGGAGGTTTGCTGAGTAGCCTGTGGGCCGCCCCTCCATTTCCTCTCCCCACCCCGTTCCTTTGCACACTGCATGGAGCTCCTCTGGGTTCCTCCCAGAGCCTCAGCAGACTTGGTGGCGACCCTCGGAAGGAACTAGTGCCTGCCAAGCTCCAGAATTCTGAGAGCCAGATCCTCTTCTGTCCCTAAAGCTCACCCAAGGGATGCTTGTTGCCAGGGAAGATGCTTGAGTTTCCTCTTCTCCTCCAGGCTCACAGGCAAGTTGGGTCTTAGTCTTCAAGGGGGGAGGGAGGTAGTAAGATTACGTGGACCACCAGACAGCAACAGCCCCTCCTTTAAGAAGTGGGGTTCTAAGAGACCGTGCTTGAGATCCACGCCAGCTCCCGGCTCTAGCTGAAGAAATGTGCCTGCATTCCCAAGGCTTGGTCTAATCTGGATAAGGAGAGGAATATAATTACGTAAAATATGGCTGTAGCGTAGGATCTCTAGATTTTGGTTTAATGGAGGAGAGGACATAGAGTTTGAGAAGTGGCATTAGACCCTGAGAAATCAAGAAGCCACTCGTTTCGCGAGCCCCACTGGATGGCTGACCCTTACCTTACTCTCATTGGGAAGGCAATCCGTGGAGTAGAAAGGACACAGGCTTAGGATCTGGCTCCTGCACTTACTGGCTTAGAGACTTTGGACAAACTGCTTAACCTCTGCATGCCTCAGTTTCCTCCTCTGCAAAATGGTGAAGATGGCAGCCCTGTGATGAGGGTAGGATAGACAGTGAAGAGCAAGGAAGATAGTCTCTAACATGCCTCTGCCCTCAGTAAGACATAAAAAGGTATTCAGCTGGAAGGGGATATTGTTGTGGGATCACTGGGAACCACACCGAGGCCTCCTTTTCCAAGCAAGCGAGGCCGAGTGTCCAGGTTTGCATATCAGCCCTCTGCTCACAGCAACATCTGGGCTGATGGACAAGGCCTTCCTGGCAGGGCTCCCTCCTTGCCTTCTTCCTTCCCCCACCTTGGGGCTTCGTTTGGGGGTTCTGACATACTTGGGGAAAAGAAATTTTACAGGTCCCAGGATAATTCTGAATGTGATGAAGGGCCCTGAGCTATTGATTCCTAAGGAAGGATCTTTGTGCTGGGAGAAGCCTTCCCCGAGCCCAGTGATTTAAGAGTGCTGACAAATCTGTGCTCACCGAGCCTCCTGCAGGCTGCAGATACAGGCTTCCAGGCCAGCCGGGGCTCTGCGAGGGATTTCTGGGGAGCCTGGCTGGTTGCTTAGGGGACATAAACCTGTGAACTCTCCTTAGGAAAAAGTATGAAATCAATTGGCTTATTATCACACCCAACACACCCTGGACCACTTAGGGCAGTTAAGAAATGAGAAGCAGCAAAGGACTTGGAGGCTGTATTTGAAAACCATACAGAAAGGTGTGAAGCGTTTGGGGACAGGAAGTTCACACTGAACCACTCGTGATCTTGACCTTATTGAAGCTCTTCGGCACTGACTAGGGGGCCTACTTTGCCTCCCAGACATTTGGCAGTATCTGGAGATACTGGTTGTCACCACCGGGCTAGAGAGTGCTACTACCATCCAATGGGTAGAGGCCAGGGATGAGGCTAAATATCCTATAATGCATAGGACAGCCCCCCAACAAAAAAATTGGCCTAAAATGTCAGCAATGCCAGGCTGCGGAACCTGGACTGGAGCAGTGCCACACAGAATCGTAGCATGCTAGAAATGGGAGGAATTTCAGATGCGTTCTCATCCCGCTCTCCCATTTCACAGTTGAGAACACTAAGATCTAGAGAGGTAAAAAAAAACTAGCAAGGGTCCTACAGCAAGCGGGCGGCCATGCTGGTCTGGAACTCAGATCTGTTGTTTGCTGAGACCAACTTACAGACTCTCTCAAAGATGTTGTGAAGATTCACTGTGAGCTGTGAAAACACTTAGAAAATTATAAAGAGACTATTATTAATATTGCTATTATTAAGAATTTGGGAGTTTGGAAAGTTCTATTTCTGACTGTGCCACTGACTCATTGTGTAACATTGGGCGCATCATTCCCCCACCCCCAGGCCTCTCTGAGTGTGTGTGTGTGTGGATGGCGGGTGGTCTTAGCAAATGGTAAGTACATCATAATCATTATCTTTAGAGAAAAGTACAAAGATTTGCCCTTCAAAAACCCTAGGCACTTAAAAAGGAGAAGATAAAAATTTTCCTTGAAAGACATCATGTTGACTTCGTAAGAAGCAAAACGTTTTCTTCTTGGAAAAATTCCAGTACCCTGGCCCTGTAAGTTGGTTCCAGCCCAGGAAATCTGATCAACATCCGGAGGACAAACTGATAGCTCCACAAATGACAAGCGATTGGATTTGTCCCCTCTCCCTCCGGGAGGGGGGAGGTGGGAACTTCTTCACCCTTTCCTGCTCAACCCTCTTGGCACAGGGAAGTTCTGCAAAGAACTTCACTGGAGGATTGAGAAGGCGTGTCATTAATTAGTAAAACCTTGTTTACTTAACAGACAAATTCTTAAAGATCTCTTCCAAGGGACGTTTTGACATATTACTTTAATTAGCCACAGAAGAATTGCAAGTACAGAGAGTGTATAAAATGACCCTTCCTGTTGTTTCTAGTTACTGTTATCTTTGTTTGCACCCAACAAGTACAGTGACAAGGTCATGGGAATCACCGCTGAGCTCAAGGTGTCCCGTTGACCAAGGGAGAGACTGTGGGGACTTCCACCCTAACAGCAGCCTCCACCTGCCTGGAGAGCAGCCCCCAAGTGGAGCTTCCTCCCTCGGCATCCCTTCCCTGCCTTCCTTTGATGTCTTCTTTATAAGGACCTGTTGTGCCAGGTGAATCCTGACTCAGCTGTCTGGGTAGGAAACAAGCCTGGGAGCCCCATCCCCACCTAAATGGGGAGAAAAGCTCCTTCAAGATTGATAGGAGCGGCCTCGGTTGGTGTTTTTCACTGAAGGCCCATCTCTGGTCTCGCTCTCTGTGCACTGAGGATTGGAGGTAGGCAGTCACTTGAGTCTCTCCTTAGAGGATCAAGGTTACACTCTGGTCAATCCCTGTAATCAGAGGAGCTAAGCAGACAGGCCCTTTCCATCACCTACAGATTCGTTGTCTAAGTGACGTCGCATTCCCTTTCATCCTGGTCTCTAAGAACAGACTTTCTTGGAAATCATAATCATGCACCTCTCCTCTGAGAAGCTATATATGTCCAAGGAGGCTTTTGCAAGTGGGGACACAAGAGTCCCTGAGAAGGAGAAATACTGCCTCGTAAGCAGTGTCAAGGCAGGCACTGTGTCTTTTGTTCTTAGCCATAATAACCTCAGTGCCTGGCATGGTGCTTGGCACATGGAAGAACTCCGTGGCTGCTTGAATAAATAAGTGAATGTGGGTGGCTGTTCTGGGGCAGAGGTGACTCTTGGTATGAAAGCGGATCTCCAAACTGGCCAGTCTTCCTTCTGGCTCCTTCTTCCCAGAGGGCTCTAGAGACCTCAAGGTCCCACTGCTCAAGCAGGGGTTGAGGAGTTCAGGCAGGGCCCACCCTACAAGGTGGTGGCAGGCTCTGAGCCTTGGGCAAGGCTGAGTTTCTCCTCCTCTTTACCACCCTCCACGCGCTCACTCCCCTTCCCTCCATCTTCCCACCAGGCTGCTGCAGGGAAGCTCAGTGTAAGTATGACTTTGCTTTCAGCTGATAGGATAGATGAGAATTTGGATTTCCACTGAAGACAGACTAGGGAGGGAATCACTGCTTCACCAAAAGATTCCCAGGGGCATGCTTCTAAATAGCAAGGTCCACTAATGCATTTTAAGTGATTTAGGAAAAAAACAAAAAAACAAAAATCCCTGACCCGTAGACTCTTAGGCCTGGAAAAGAAGTCTGGAGGTCGTCCAGTGCCATGCCACTGCCCTGCCCCAGGACGCCAGTCCCCTCTGTGAAACTTTTCAGAAGCTCACTCACTTTTCAGAAGCACAGCCTACCCGTCCTGAACACTGCTGCCCCAAATCTAAATCGCTCTTTCTCATTAAAAACAATTTTTTTAAATAAAATGCAAGTCTGATCATGTCTTAGCCAACGCCAAACCCTCTCCCATTGTATGACTCCAGGCTCCTGACCTTGCAGGCTCCACAGGCCACAGCTGCTGCCTCCACCTTTTCCCACACCCTGCACTCCACACCCCCGACCCTGCATTCCAGCAACAACTGCCTTTGCCTAGTGCACACAAGCCTTGATCTGTAAATCCACCTGGAATGCAGCTCCCTTGGAATCTCAGTTTTCCTTCCTTCCTTCTACCTGCCCTTCCTACCCGCCTCCCTAGACAACTCCTCCTCTTACAGGCTGCAGCTGCACGTTGTACCTGTTGCTGCTCTGAGCTTATCCCTCCGAATTGTGCCTCACCCCTGCTCAACTATAAGCTCCTGGAGGTCAGGAGCCATGCCTTAGCTGTCATTTCTGACCTGGCCCGTGGGCATCTACTGTTTGAGCATGCATGTGTATGTATATGTCAGTAAATGGAGGGGTCCTGTGTGTGGAAGGCAGTGCTGAAGAAGCCAAAGAACTCCACCAGCCTCCCTAGACAAATGAGTCACAGAAAGAAGCCTATCTCTCGAAGTCTGACAGTCCCCAGGCATTCCATTCAACTTTGGCAACTACTTCTGGAAGGGGAGTACCTGGTGGGCCTGGGCTCCACCTCCTGAACTGCATTCCTTCATTCAACATTTGTTAGCAGTAGTAATAGTGTGATTGCTGTTACCGTCACCTACCATGTACGGACTTTGTGTTTGCCAGGCACTGTGCTCAGCACTTAACAGGCATTATCTCATTTCATTTCCCGTTTCACAGACCAGGGAGTCTAAGCAATTAACAATACTTCTGAGGCACCTGCTGTGTGCCCTGTGCGTAAGGCTGGGAGACTCCATTTGTCCTCTCACTTTCGGTAACCCCGTTTCATTAGCCTGCTAGTCTCTGTGGCACCTCCTAGCCTGGGTCCCCTGAGTTTTCCTCTGGCTTTTCTGGAGCAGGACCAAGTCTGCTTCGTATCCGTGAGTGCAGCTGCAGGCAGCATGTGGTGTTTTCCCCAGGTAGAGGGAAAGAGAAGGAAACCTTATATTTTCTGGGTGCTGGGGAAGATGCATAGGACTTGGTGGCCCCTCAGGTGGGGGGCGGCGGTGGGGGGGCAGATTCCAAAAGTCTAGCATTTGGCAATGCAGAAGATGAGGACAGAGACAAGGTGGAGAGACACCCATGACTGAGGCCTCAGGACATATACTCCGTGGGGCAAGGCCTTTATTTTTTCAGTTGTCTTCCCAGTGTTGGGCACAGTGCCTGATACGGTGTGGGTGTGTGGGAATATGGAATGAATAAATGAGTGAGTGACTGAGGGGCACCTCCAGCTTTCTCTCCCACTTGGGCACAGTATTTGCTTCCCAGCTGGCATCTCAGCTTCCAGCTGCACCCTCCCATGGCTTCCTCCACACCCCGCTGCTACACTGGGCTTTCTAACACACCACCCCCAGCTGGGTGGTTCCCTAACCCACTCTGGCTAGTACTGCTCATGAGACCGCCTCTCTTTTCCAGCCTCCTCAGCCACCCTCCTTCCCAAAGATTGCCCTGCCCCATCCTGTGCTCCAGCCACACAGAGCCTCCTTGCACAGCACAAGCCTGCTTGTCCACGCTTCATGCCGGCCCCTCAGCCCGGGACACTTTCTCCACCTTCTCCCCTTGGCCAACTCACCACTGCCTCTCTCTTGGGCCCCCCCTGCCACCGCAGGCAGTGGTGCTTGCTCCTTCCACTGCGTTCCCATCTCACTTGGTTTAAGACAAGTTTGGTATAGTGAGAGAAGGTGTCTGTCTAGTGTAGTGTCCAGAATACCAATTCTGGAGCCGGTGTGCTTAGACACAAAATCTGGCTCCACTACGTACTAGCTTTGTGACCTTAAGCAGGTTACTTAACCTCGCTGTGCCTTTGTTTCCTCATCTGTGAAATGGGGTCAGGAGCAATACCTACCTCACAAGGTTACTATGAAGATTGAATGAGATCATCTGGGCGAAGGTTTAGAGTAGTGCCTGGCACCTAGTCAGTAGTTAGGTAAGTGTTCATATTACTAGCCGTTCCTCATGTGGTACTTGTTATGCAGAATTGCAGTGGAGATCTGTTTGCCTGGTGTACAGAGTCCCATGAATTAAGCTAAAGAGAGATGTGATCAGTTCGGAGATTAGAAACAGAGCTCTGACAGGCATGTGGAAGTGGGGGAGCTGAGAGGAAGGGGGTAGTTAGTATTGCCACTGTTCGGGTGAAAGACAGAGGAGCCGATCTCCGGCAGTGGGGGTGGAAAGAACGAGCAGTTTTGAGAAATATCCATGGAGCAGCATGGACGTGGTGATCCAGCAGGTGTGAGGAATGAGGAAGAAGCAAGAACCAATTATGACACCGCGTTTCCAACCGGAATGACAGTGTTGGGGTTGGAAGGGGCCCAATGAGGAGCATCCCCCTTCCTTACTCAGGTTCAGAACCAACTGAGAGAGAGAAGGGGGGAGGAAGAAGGGAGGAGAGAGGCAAGCCTCAGGCAGAGATTAGAATGCCACGGTCACTACAGATACCGCTGTTTGGAAGGCCAGGCTTCAGAGTGGGGTCTGTGGGGCACCTCACTGCGGCCCTCCCTGTGGGTGGGGGAAGGACTGAGCCTGCCTGACCCACCTCAGCACTGGGCAGAGAGCAGCCTCTGCAGGGAGGCAGGTCCATAAAGGGCTCTCCTGCCCAGTTCTTGCACACTGACCGGTCTGTGAGTCCCTGCTCAGGCCCTCAGGAGGAGGAGTTGGGGGGAGAAAGGAGGCTGGGAATGCTGCACCAGCACTGGAGGTTCTCAGTCGCACCCTGTTGGTGATTTGGGCTGGACACTTCTTTGTTGTGGGGGCGGTCCTGTGCACCCTAGGAAGTTTGGCAGCAGCCCTGGCCTCTACCCACTAGATGCCAGTGGCACCGCCCTTCCCTGGTCTGACAACCAAAAATATCCCCAGACATTGACAGATACTCCAGGGAGCAGGTGGGGAAGCAAAATTGCCCCCAGTTGAGAACCCTTGCTCTAGGCAAGTGGAAGGTCTTCTGGATGGAAACTTCCGGACTGGGAAATTAATGCTTCCTCCCAACTCATGATCAGGGGATTGGGGCCTTTAAATAGGCAGTGCTAGGGGCGCCTGGGTGGCTCAGTCAGTTAAGTGTCTGACTTCGGCCCGTGAGTCATGATCTTACAGTTCATGGGTTCAAGCCCTGCGTTGGGCTCTGTGCTGACAGCTCAGAGCCTGGAGCCTGCTTTGGATTCTGTGTCTCCCTTGCTCTCTGCCCCTCCCCCACTAGTGCTCTGTCTCTCTCTCTGTCTCAAAAATGAATAAAAAAGTTACAAATAAGTAAATAGACAGTTCTAGAAGGCCAGGAAGGCCAGGGTGGCTTAACAGCCGGGTCCTCCACACCTTTGGGTCTGCTCTCTGCTCCTTCTCTCCTTCCTCTCCTGTCTGCTACCTCCTTAACATCTTTAACTTGTGGCTACAGCACCTACAGCACCCTATCTGTGTGGAAGCACTCCAGTCCCCCCCCCCCCCCCCCCCCCCCCCCCCCCCCTCAGGTTTGTCTTTGTGCGTCCTCCTCCATGGCGCCCTTCACCCTGTACTGCAAATGTTGACTTCCTCCCTGTGACCTTAGTGCTGCCAAGCAGAATCCCAGGCTCATCGTGGGTCCACAGGGAGTGTCGCTATGGGTAAATAAACCAAGACGGCTTCTGTTGCCTCTTCTCCAAAGATGCCCTAGTTCCAAGCCCTCCTCCGTGGGACTCTGCATAGATCTGGTGGCCCAGCCTGCACAGGGCACAGTGACCCCGCAGCTGTCTTTCTCTCTGGAGCCTCTGCCCTCTTACAGTGTCTGGAAAGGGTCTGGGCTCCCTGCTCATCTCTAACATCCGAAGCATCCAGAGCTCTTTTGTAGAGTGAGACTCTGCCCTCCTACAATGTCTGGAAAGGGTCTGTGCTCTCTGCCCATTCCCAACATCTGAAGCATTCCGGGCTCTTCTTTTGTGAGATCTCGGGGTGGTGCCCTTGGCTCTTTCGATAATTGCTAAAGAACTGCTTGCCCTGAAAATTGTCCTGGAAGCCTCTCCCCACAGCTGCCTGACCCCACATCCGAGATCTAGGTTGCTTGGTTACCAGTTTTCAGACCCAATTGAGGAAAGTCCCAAGGCCGCAGAAAACTGAGTTTGGCTGCATGTGACCCCCAGCCAATGTCTAAGGACGATCTAACCTAACACTATCCGTGTGAAAGGAAGGGAAACGAGCGGTGAGCAGCGCTGCCCTGCCTGGCTCCCGGCAGGTGCTCACTCACTCACCTAACCCTTGAAACCTTGGTGTGGCATATGATTCCCACCTCACAGATGAGGACACTGAAGATCTGAACAATTAAGGAACATGCCCCAGGTCCTAGTTTGTGGGGCGGGGCGGGTGTTGAGATCCAAATCCAGGTCCCTGACTCCAGGCTTTGGGTTTTTCTTTCCCTCTTTTTATCCCGCTGAGGATTGCTCAAGAAGTTTGCTTAGAGAGCTTTTTTTTTTTTTTAATTATTATTACAAAGCAATTCTTCTCACTGTCTGAAACACAAGTTCTGCGATCTCTTGCCCTTGTTAAGACAGACCCCTCTCTGCCCCTGCCCGCTCCTCCCCTGCAGGCGCAGCCCATGTTCCTTATCTAGCTAGGTACAGGTACCCTGACCCCACTCCCCAGCCTGCCCAAGCTTTGCCTTTGCGAGTCAGCCTCGCCTCCTCCAGGCCGCTCTGCCCCTACGTCCGCCCTTTGCACTTACACGCTTAACCTACCGCTCGGCACCACTCAGTGCTCGAATACATAGTAGGCACTTAATACCCGAGCATTCAAGAAAACAAAAAAATTCAGTTCAACCTACTTTTTAATTCTATTTTTAACTTCTCCACGCTCTCCCACAAGATTCAGATGTTCACAGTGGTGTGACAGGAGGTTTCCCAAGTCAGGCATGTAAAATGTGAGGTCACTCTGGGTGCCTGCTGTGCCGCGGCTTCAGGCAGTCCCATCCCGCTCGGCTTTCCTCCCCAAACTCCGCGTCTCACGTCTTCCTTTGACATTCTCTAGCTAAGAAGGCTTTCTTAGATACTTCAACAATCTGCTGACGAATTTTGGTAGCAGAAACATTTTTCACTTTAAATCAGATTGTAGGTTACACTCCCGGATATCTGAGGACCATGCGCCTGGGGCAGTGGTTCTCAGCCCAGGCTGCCCATCAACATCATCTGGGGAGCTTCTAAAAATATACAGCACCCAAGCCCCACCTCAGACCGATGTAATCAGAACTGGGTGAAGGAGCTGGGCCACAGTGTGTTTCTAAACACTGCCCAGGTGATTCTGTTGGCCAGCTAGGGTTTAGAACCGTTGGTCTAGAGCCTTGCTACTAAAAGCGAAGTCTGCAGACCAGCAGCAGAGGCATCCTGTGACATTTTGTTAGAGTGCAGAAACTCGGGCCCCACCCCAGACCTACCAAATCAGAATCTGCATTTTACCAAGATCTTCAGGTGATCTGTAAGCACGTTACAGTTTGAGAAGCATTGCTTTCGGGAAAGAACAGTTTTTAAATAAGTGTTTGACAAGTTGCAAGCCATTTCTGCCGGTTCACATTATCATTTGGACATATTCCTTCCTTTGTACATTTAACAAATAATAATTGAGCACCTACTAGTACCAGGCACTATGATGGTTTTTAAGAACACATTGGCATGCATCTCTGTCTTTTTTTTTAATATATTTTTTTAACGCTTATTTATTTTTGAGACAGAGAGAGACAAAGCATGAACGGGGGAGGGTCAGAGAGAGGGAGACACAGAATCTGAAACAGGCTCCAGGCTCTGAGCTGTCAGCACAGAGCCCGACGCGGGGCTCGAACTCACGGACCGCGAGATCATGACCTGAGCCGAAGTCGGCCGCTTAACCGACTGAGCCACCCAGGCGCCCCATGCATCTCTATCTTGCCTGCAAATTCCTGCCCATACCCCATTTTCTGTAAGCCTTTGATGGTAGCTATCTCTTTTCTCCTTGACCTGACCCCCCCTCCAGTTCCAACCCTTCCCCTCTTCTCACTTTTTTGCAAAAACTGGAGTCAGAATCCTTCTTTGTCACTCCATATCAAGTGTGGTAATTTAACTTCGAGCTGAAGACAGCTAGTACTTTGAGCGTATAACGATAAACTGAGCCTGCAGCCCTGTGGATTGCATAACCCTCCCTTGATTTCAGCTCCTTAGATCTGGAGACAGAGGAGAAGGTTCTGGAACTAATCTCGTACCTTCACTGTAGTGTATACCCTGGCTTCTGGCCTGGGAGCTGTGGGATAGCTGTTCCTCGCTATTCAACGTGCAGTTGGTAGACTGGAGCCATTGACGTCACCTGGGAACTTGTCAGAACTAGAGAATGTTGGACCCTACTACAGATCTACCGAGTCAGAATCTGCATTTTAACAAACCCCCAGATGATTCGTATGCACATTAAAGTTGGAGAAGTACTGAAGCACTCGTATAGAACGGCGTTTCTTAAATTTTGCGACATATTATGATCACATGGGAGCTTTTAAAACTCTGATGCCCCTGCTGCAGCCGGTGCGAGTTAAGTGGGAATCTCTTGGTATGAGACCAGACATCTATATTTTTTTATTGTGCTGATATATATCGAGAGAACATAAAGTTTGCCACTTTAGCCATTTTTAAGTGTACAGGTCAGTGACACTGAGTGCGTTCACATTGTTGTGCAACATCACTATCATCCGTCTCTAAATTTGTCATCTTCCCAAACTGAAACTCTGTATCCATTAAACACGAACTCCCCGTTTCTCCTCTCCCCACCAAGCCCTGGCGGCCAGCATCCTATTTTCTGTGTCTGTGAACGTGACTGCCCTGGGTACTGCATCTGAGTGGAATTATAGATTATGTATCCTTGTGACTGGCTTACTCCACTTAGCATAATGTCTTTGCAGTTTATCCATGTTGTAGCATGTGTCAGAATTCTCTTCCTTTCCAAAGGTTCTAGTATTCCATTCTATGTATAGACCACATTTTGTTTCCCCATTTGGACTCTTGGGCTGCTTCCATCTTTTGGCTATTGTGAATAATGCTGCTGTGAACATGGGTGTAGAAATATCTGTCTGAGTCCCCTCTTTTAGTTCTTTCCAGTGTAAACTCAGAAGTGGGATTGCCGGATCACATGGCAATTGTATTTGGGGCTTTTTTTGAGGCACTGCTACATAGCAGTTTTCCGCAGTAGCTGTACCGTTTTACATTCCCACCAGCCATACACAAAGGTCTTACTCCTCCACATCTTCACGAACGATTGCCATTTTCCATCTTTTTTGTTTTTTTGTTTTTTTGTTTTTTTACTATAACCATCCTAATGGTATGAGTGGTCTCTTATTGTAGTTTTGATTTGCATTTCCTTAATGGTTGCTGATGTTGAGTGTCTTTTCACATATTAATTGGCCATTTGTATATCTCTTCTTTGGAGCAGTGTCTATTCAAGTCCCTTACCCATTTTTAATTGGGTTGTTTTTTTTGTTGTTGAGTTGTAAGAACTCTTTATATATTCTGGATATTAATCCCTTATCAGATGTATGATTTGCAAATATTTTCTCCTGTTTGGCGGGTCACTTTTTTGCTCTGTTGATAGTGTCCTTTGATGTGCTAAAGTTTTAAATTTTGAGGTAATCCATTTTATCTGTATTTCCTTTTGTTGTGTGTACTTTTGGTGTCATGTCCAAGAAATCATTGTTGGACAACAGTATTTTTTAAAAACTCCCCCAGTGATTCTAGTATACAGCTACAGCTAAGCAGTGTTTCTCAAACTTTAACGTGCATTTGTGTCACCTAAAGTCTTATTAAAATGCATATTCTGGGGGTGCCAGGATGGCTCAGTCAGTTAAGCATCTGACTTTGGCTCAGGTCATGACCTCATGGTTCATGAGTTTGAGCCCCACGTCCAGCTCTGTGCTGTCAGCCAGAGCCTGGAGCCTACTTCAGATTCTGTGTCTCCCTCTCTCTCTGCCCTCCCCTGCTCACACACTCTCTCTCTCAAAAATAAATTAACATTAAAAAAATTTTTAATAAAAACTAAAAAATAATAAAATGCATATTCTGACTTATTAGGTCTGGCGTGGGGCCCAAGATCCTGCATGTTAACAAACTCCTGGCTGATGTTGATGCTGGTCTGGCGAACAGTCTGTGTAGCCATGGTTTAGAGGAGCACTTCAGGGATTTCTTTCATGTGAGCCCTGAGAGTAGAAGGAGATATTTTCCAGACCTTTTCCTGAGTTTCTTCATGATAAAGTGCGTGTTCTCCCTGCACCATGGGGGAGGCTGTCCACTGCGGGGTGATTTCAGATTCCAATCAGATGGCTGATTCCTCTCTGGCCTTGGCCCCTGTGGGTGAACTACTGTAGAATCCTGCCAAAAGCTGTTTTGTTCAAAATATGTTCAATATGCTCAGAAAAGAAAATCACACAGGTTGGTCTGAAATTTTTGGAAGGAGCTAGGGAGAAAAACTACTGAAGGTCTGCTTCTAAAAAAAAAAAAAATCCTTTAATTCATCATAGAATTTTAGAGCTGGGAAGCACCTTTAGAGTCTATTCCAAACCTTCATTTTGGAGAAGAAAGCTGGGACCCAACAAGGCTGTGACTTGTTCAAGGTCACCAAGCAAAATAGAGGTCAACCCATAAGTGTATTACTTCTTTTTAGTCTTGCTTTAGGGTATTTATCTGGAAATGGTTAACACAGAGTAGCTACCTCTTTCATATGGCTCCTTTAATTAAAAGTTCACCTTTTCACAGAAAAGGTAAAAATCAACAGGCTGGATCAGGCTTCTTGCCTCTCGTGGCCTTCATTAGAAAATTTCTACCAGTTGCTTGTATTACCCTAATAGGGGTACCTGCCTCCCTGGTGGCAGTGACCCAAATTGCAGGAATGGTGCCCAGGAGGGACTACCTAGCTCCTAGAAGGTATACCCAATGCCACTTTCTCTTCTGTGTCCATTGAAAACCTTGTAATCTGATCACAGTACTCTTTCAATCCACTACCAATCAATTGGATCTGGCTCTCAGGTTGAAACTCATTTGCTGTCCCTATAATAGAGGTCATACCTTGAAAAGACCAGTGACCTTCAGATCCACCCTACATTTCAGCATGTCTACACTGGTTATTAAATACTCTTTAGCTTCTCATTTTTACCACCAGCTGCTCATTAATCCAATTATAAGTTTCCTTCATCCAACCAAACTTCCTGCCGAGTGGCAGAACTCTCACAGTGATGCATTTGCCTTCAGTGATTAGACAGCCCAGTAGACGATACTGTCTTGTTCAGACATCTCTGTAATTTAGACTTGACCTCACTCTGACAGTGCAACACCCAACATGTGCCCTGTGAACAGGCTCCAAGAGCCTCCTTCCCAGGAAGGCTCACTGAGATTAGTTTCTGCCCTGCAGTTGGAGCCCTGCCCCCTGGGTCTCTCCCCGGCCTCACCAGCAAGGCATGAGAGAGGCTTCTGAATCATGTTTGACTGTGAAGGCAGTGCCTGGGCCCCTCATTTGAGTTTCTGGGTCCTGAACTGAGGCAGGCTCATTTGCTGGCAGGAGTGTCTGTCTCCTTATGGGGAGCCAGCCTCCCCATCTTCTTCATTAAGACCTCAGCCTCACTCAGCCTTGTTCTCAGCTGCCAGACGCACCAGCATGCCAGCAGGAAAAGTTCCATCAAGAAGGGGTCTGCTGCCTTCTGAAGGCAGGAAGGCCCCACTTTGCCTGCAAGACCGGACCTACAGCCTTCATGGGACTTGTTCCAGGAGGGCCTTTAGAACACTCTGAGTTCTGATTCCAGGCCTCCATGCAGAGTCTCAGGGTGGTGCCATCTGTAGCTCACACAAAGAGGGGGTGGAGTCCTTCTACCTCCTTGGCCGTTCTCATCAGTCTCCTGGGTGCATGTCACCAGCTCCCATGGCCCCAGGCTGCTCGGCAACACCCTGAGTTATGTTAGAGATATAATAATGAATTATACAATGGATTATACATAATTAATTTATAATAAAACACGCACACAATGGTTTAATTTCTCCAAGTGAATGATGTACCACCCGCCAGATCCTGCTGGAATACATTCCCTAACTGACTGCTTCCTGATCTGGAGATGATGGCCAGCTGCCCTAGGGAGGGACCTTGGCCAGAGGAACCTGCCAAGTCTCAGACTCACTCCAGGCTACCTCTGGGGTATCTCCCATAGAAGGATAATCCTTCACTGCCTCTATTGTTGTTCTAGACCAGGGTACTCATGGGGGCTCGCTCCACACCTGGACTATTTGAAAGTGGTTATTTTGTACATTCCCCCAATCTTTCTTTCAGAGTATGGGAGATGCTTATATATTTATACTCGACCATTCCTTCCTTCCTTCATTCACTCAACAAGTGTGTATTGAGTGCCTATTATGTGCCAGCCCCTGTCCTTGGCTCGATGCCAGCGAGTTAGCAAAGCACAAAGATTCTTGCCCTGGTGGAGCTTACATTCTAGCAGAGGGAGACAGATGATAAATAGTAACCACAATGAATAAGTAAATTACACAGTATGTTACACAGTGAAAGGTGCTAAGAAAAAGATAAAGCAGAGCAGGATAAGTATGATCAGGGGTGATGCAGGCAGGCTGCAGTTTTAAACATGGTAGTTAAGGCAGGTCTTAGGGGAAAGTGGCAGCCTAGGAATTGCCAAGCCCTCCGTAAACAGGGGGGAAAGGTACTTATGTGCCTACTCTGGGCTGTTTGGTTATCAGAACTTGCAGTAACATTCGTAACTTTTGGTTTCAGGTGTTCAGGATGTTATTGTTCCTGCTGCTGCTGCGGTTTCTGCCCCCCATTGAGGGGTCCCAGCGTGCTGAACCCATGTTCACTGCAGTCACCAGCTCGGTCCTGCCCCCTGACTATGACAGCAACCCCACCCAGCTCAACTATGGTGTGGCAGTCACCGATGTGGACCATGATGGAGATTTTGAGATCGTTGTGGCAGGGTAAGTGCCTCCTACCCTGAGTCTGACAGGTGTATTAGTCAGCTTTTGCTGTGATAAGGCTGAGTAACAACCACCAAAAGCCAGTGGCTTGCAACAACACATATTCCCACCCATAGGTCTCAGCTGGGCTCAGCTGGGGCTCTAGTATGCCATGTCCTTACCTTTTGCTATAGCGGGGAGAAGATGGAGCATGGATGGTTTTTCAGAAAGAGAATTTGAATACTCTGCTTCAAGGCATTCTCTTCATGTTTTTAAACTTCCTTAGTTATACAAGCATTACTTCCTTACCAGTGTAGACATCCCTACATAGGAGTGGCTTAAAGGTGACAATTATGATAGATTGGGATGCTCAAAGCTGCCTTTGCACAGTATCTTCCATAAGACCAAGAAAACATTAATTGTCCACTTCAAAGAAGCGAGGAAGATGGGAATTCAGGGTAGCTAAACATCCTCTAAAGCGTGCCTTGGTGCCCACTGTTCCCTTCTCTTCTGAGAAGCAACATTGCGTAGAAAGACAAGCATGTGATTTAGAGTCCAAATAGCTTGAGTTCATGCCCTAGATCTACAGCTTTCTAGTTGCATGACCTTAAGTCAATCCCTTACTCACTGAGATTCAGGTGTATCAGCTGGAGAAAGGGGAATAATCATAATGCTTTTTTGTCTTGAAGCCTCAATAGGGTATTGCATGTACCAGTGCATTGTCAATTCTGCCAGTAACCATGGATAGTTGTTATTTATGGATCTCTAATACATTCCAGGCACTGTGCTAAGCCTTTTTCAGAGGCATTGTTTTATTTAATCCTCCTGACAACACTATGAAGTACATATACAAGGAAAGGAAATTAGATGGTAAGCCACCTGCCCTAGTCAATGAAACAAGATGTGGATGGGTCAGGATTCGAACCCCTGGGCTTCCTAACTCTAAAGCTGCTGAACTACAATTGTGCAAAGTTTTGTCATCACTTCAAAAATCAGCCGACCAGTGAAAACACAAGGGCATGTCAGCGTCATTCTGGGAGGCCTGAGCTTTTATGGCAGCACTGAAAAAAGTCACTGGCAGGTAACATTATTTGTAGCAGTTGCATGTAACAGTAGAAAGCACTGACCTTGGAATTGGAAGACCTGGTTTTAATTCTAACAATACCACTCAATAGTTGCGAACTTCATGTAAGTTACTTAGCTATGTGGTGCCTGCTTTCCTCATCTGTATAAGGTGCCTATTGAAGTCTACCCCCACCTACCACCCAGGGCAGTCGTGAGGATCAGGGGTGATGATGTATAGAAAAGACACTTAGTAAAGCACACTTCTTCTTCCATTTATTCATATCTTCTACCCTGTGAAGAGTAGAAGGTACCTGATTCTAGACCCTCCTAGAAGTCTGGATAAGTGCACCATCCAGTGGAACTTTCTGTGATGACATAGATGTTCTGTGTTGGTGCTGTCCAATATGGTGTCCATTAGCCACATGGGACTGTTGAGCACTTGAAATGTGGCTACTGTGACTGAGGAACTGAATTTTTAATTTTATGTCATTTAAACTAAATAGCCACATTTAAATTAGCACGGTTCTGGGTCTTAAGAAGGAAAAACTAAAGAGCAGAGTGTGCTAGAAAAAGGCAAGTCAGAAGTGATTGTAGTGACCCTGTTGCCTGAGTGACCTGAGTAGGGTGGGGCCAAGCAGCTTGTCTGCATTCAGTGCTGTGAGGGTCCAGTGTCTCTCTGAATCAGGGAGCAGCCCACCTCATCAAATCATTCCTCCCAGAGCCATGAGTCTCTGGTTAAATGACTTCGATGCATTTCTGAAATGTTCTAGTTGGCCCTGCCTCCTGTTAGGTGACACCAGCCTCCCCTGGTAGACCCTGGGAGTGACAGAGGATGGTGGGGCAACCATCCTTCCCTCCTGCTGGACCCTCCACAAGTTGCTGCTGTGGGCATGCCCTCCCTTCACCTTGGACGCTGGCTTCAAATGCAGCTCTCCATCACACCCATCCTTTGACGTGCATGGGTTGTACTGCGTCTCCTGAACATGCAGCTTCATTCTTTCCAAGTGCTGGGCACTCATTTCATCTTCCCTTTCAATGAAGTCCCTCTCTCTCTCTCAAGAAACCCCAGGAATTTGCTTCTGTGTCCTCTGTGGTGGGGAGGCTAGACCGTCGTTTGTAGTCAGCTTAGAGTAAACCTTGTCTAGCTTGCTGCTTCCTGTGGGTCCTATATAGCACTTGGGAGTCATCCTCTGAAAACAAAGCCCACACCATCCCGACTCTTCATCCTGAATCAGCCAGAGATCAGGGAAAGACTGTTCTCTTTAATCCCAGGGGAGGGTTGAGCCAGGTGGGCCCTGTCTGAGAAAGCTTGGGCTGCTGAGTGTTCTTCTGAAAGATGATATTGCCCACCCCCAGCAAAGGAGAAGGCTTGCATGGAGGACAGGATGGCGAAATTGGGCAGCCTCCCAGCTCCAGGTCAGGCCTTTTTTGTGGCTGTTGTGAAGCATTGTGAATTCTCAGAGCATCAGAAAGACACATTCTAATTTAAGTACCAAATACATTCCAAAGACAAATATAACTTTTTATTATCTTCAGCGTAGGATGATTTGTCACTGTCTTCTTCTTTGGACTGGATAACCAAGGGTTGACTATGCAGACATATTTAAATCAGGACCTTGGGAGGTCATTTGGTCCACCCCTTGCCTTCCAATAAGGCCACACCTATAGTTCTTGGAGGCTCTATTTATTTAAAGCCTTCCAAGAGAACATGTGCGATCTTTTTGTAATCTAGCTCAATTATTTATGTCAAGAATCTGTTTGACAAATCTGAATCCCTCATATTAGAGTTTAATAAGCCATGTCTTTTAACTTTTGTTTTGCTCTTGCCTTTGAAGATATAAACCAAGTGGTCACCATCCTTTCAAATAAAAGACAGCTAGGATCACTGCTCTGACTTTCATTCTCTGTGGACATGCCACATTTCTGGCTTTGACTCTTATTCTATTTCATCTATTCTGTACCCATAATTAACTCTGTTTCCTTCTCTATTTGATTGTAGACTCTGTTTAAGAATCATGCTGCAAGAGTTGAAATTTCAAAAAATTAAATGTGAATGCCTTTACCTGGGGCACCTGCGGTCCAGTTCATGACAGGCCCGCTCTGTATTATCTTATAGACCTTTCCACTAGCTGGTCCCTGAAGGCATTTACGTTTGCGACCCCAGGGATAATGGCTAGCTCTTCAGTTTATAAGGCGCCCTGTACCTGAACTTGTCTTAGATTTGTTGACCTTGTAGTGTGTCTGACTGGAGCCCTGTTGCTTTGAGTATTTACTCTTTGAATAGGTTTGTTTTGTTTTGCTTTTTTGGTATCCTCGTTCTGGGTATTGATGGTATTGATTTTGAGCATGTTGCTGGTGAGTTTGTGTTGTGTTTCAGTTTCTTGAGTTAATTGTGATGGAAGGCGTGTGTGCGTGCATCTTACTCTGGGAGGAGCAGAAAATGACCGCCCTTTGTTCTGCGGGGATGGGGGAGGGAAGGGGCTGGCTCTGCTCCTCTGCCACAGCTGGGCGAGTGCCTCTGCATATGGAGGGCTTATCTGCTCACCGGCAGGTGCTGATTGCGGTCTCTACACACAGTCTCCTCCCTGCGGGGTGAGGGGGGGATTTGATCACCCCCGGAGACATCCGCACACGCACAGACCATTGAGGGTCTTCAGGACTCATTCCCTGGGTAAGTAAAAAGCTCAGTAGCTTCCCCTTTCCTCAGTGGAACTAAATACCAAATCTACAGTCTCACATCGTCTAGAAAGGAATTCCTGTTGGTGTCAATCTTGCACAATTCCTTTAGAGCAGCTTTTGTTTCCTGGGATATCCCCAGAGGTCTGAGATAACCCCCCTACCCTTTCAGTTTCCAAGAGAAGTTTTGCTCAAATGGAAAGATCATAGTGGTTGTAAAGTTTAAATCACGATTTAGATCAGTTTTTCTACACAGAGCATTCATTTGTTAAAACCTTAACACATTCTTCACACTTGGAAGGGTTTCATTTAAAGGGATGCTACATATCATAAAGCAGTGTTTCATTTTGTCCTTAATTTTGCAACTGTGTAAGAAAACTTTTTAATTTACTAACGTTAATTGAATTATTTAAAAGGCAAACCGTATTCAATTACCAGATTAATCATAATCATATAGGAGATATTTTTGCCATTATAAATAATAAGAACAATGATAAAGAATGAGATATTTATCTATGATTTAACCAAAGCAATATTTATGCATTTTATTGTAAGTATATATAGATGCGTGCAGCATATATAGATATATATCATGTGTATGATAGATGGTAGATAGATAGGTAGATGTAGTATCCACATAAATATGTTTAGATACCGTAGTCTATGTGTATATATACATGTACACTTTTAACAAAATAGGAAAAAGAGTTCTGAACTTTCTGTCCTAATTGTTGCTTTGTAAAAACATTTTAATGGATTTGATCATCAGTTTTGACAACTTTAAAACATTGGGTTATTTCATTCAGTTCAGTTTATCTTTCTCTTTTAATTTAAAATATATCTTACAATTTGATAACATGTACCTGTGTTTTGTTACCAAAAAATTCACACAATATAGGTGAAAGTAAAAATTTATCTTTAGCAACCCCTGCTCCAAGCACATGCCAGTCCTCTCCCAGAATAACAGTTGTCTTGAGTTTGGTGTTTGTACTTCGAGAAATTTCTATGTTACATATATGTTCGTAAGTTACAATTATATCATTTTTGGAAGAGCCAAACAGATATGTATTGTTCCAAAACTTGCTTTTTTCACTGTACAGTATATTTATTGTTCATACATATAGATCTAGCTTATTTTTTTAAGTTGTTTAGTGTGGATATACCACATCTGTTTTCCTACCCCTCAAGTGACATTTAAGCTGTCCCTAATCCGTGACCACTGCAAACAACACTGTACTGTACATCCTTAGCCACAGGTGCAAATATTTCTCTGGGATAGATACCAAGAAGCAGAGATGCTATGTAGTTTTTGGATCTTAATCAATATTGCCAAACTATTTCCAATCTCAATCTTTTTCTACTTATTCATAGCCTAGAAATAAAAAGTAAAATTGGGGATTATTGAATTCAACAGCTATTCAAGCCCCTACTATGTATACAACCCACATAGGCTCCAGGGTCTGAACTTAATCAATTTAGATCTGGGGCGCCTGGGTGGCGCAGTCGGTTAAGCCTCCGACTTCAGCCAGGTCACGATCTCGCGGTCCGTGAGTTCGAGCCCCGCGTCGGGCTCTGGGCTGATGGCTCAGAGCCTGGAGCCTGTTTCCGATTCTGTGTCTCCCTCTCTCTCTGCCCCTCCCCCGTTCATGCTCTGTCTCTCTCTGTCCCAAAAATAAATAAAAAACATTGAAAAAAAAATTTAGATCTAATAGTTCCCAGAAGGAAAAATAGGCCTATTCTACATCTGGAAAAGGAGCTGCTGCTGTTAAAACCCGGATTGAGGAACTGCAATACTTTCTGATTCAAACTGCTAAGAGGACTTCCTCTAAAGCCTTGTCTGCAAAAATATATTTCTTAAATGGTTCACCCTTAACCTCAAGATTCATTGTCGCTGGTATCATGGGAGAATGATTGTGGGGTGCCGGCTCTTCTGCTCTGGTTAAGCATGGACTACCCCTGATTTTGAATGCTAATAAGACATGAACTGGAGCAGGAACCAGGGCTTTTAAACCCATTTTTAAGACTTTTCTAAAAAGGTTACTCAGCAGTGCATGGCAGGTTTTCCAGAGATGGCTTTTTGCTGTATCTGAACTTCCTCTCCCCAGAAGCGGTGGGCAAAAATTCCACCCTATACACCAAGTCATACACTCTCCTGACAGCCTGAAGGTCTGAAGCCCCTTCGCAGTTACCCTGGCTACCCGCCCCCCCCCCCCCCCCCCAGAGGGAGGTGACAGAAGGTGTGATAGGCAGAATAATAGCTTTCCAAAGATGTTGTGTCCTAATCCCCACAACCAATGAATATGTTACCTTACATGGCAAAAAGGACTGTGCAGATGTGATTAAGACCTTGAGATAGTGAGATTATCCTAGATTATCCAAGTGAGCCCAATGTAATCACAGGGTCCTTTAAAGTGGAAAAAGGGAAGCAGAAGAGGAGGTCATAGTGTGGTGATGTGAGAAAGACTTAAACTTACCATTCCTGGCTTTGAGGATGGAGGGAGGGGGTCACAGGTCAAGGAATATGGGTAGGCTTTAGAAGCTAGAGAAGGTAAGGAGATAGATTTACTCCTAGAGCTTCTAGAAGGGAATGTAGTCCTACCAACATGTTGATCTCAACACAGACCAGTGATGTACTTCTAACATACAGAAGTGTAAGATAATCAGTTTGCATTGTTTTATGCTGCTAAGTTTTTGGTGAGTTGTTACAGCGGCAATAGGAAACTAATACATCAGATGCTTGGTGTGATTTTTCGGAGAGGAGATGGCCATCACCTCAGAGAATTTTACCAGTATTATTTTAACAATTTCATAGCAATAAAATAAATACACCACCCTCAAGCATAGTATTTAAAAGAGTAAAAGAAGTTTACCACTAACGAAAGTATGATTTTTAATCAATGACAATCCCTTGTCTTAGGAACATGTGCGATTTTAGGAAGAATCCCTAAAAAGCACACTTTGTTCCTTAGTGATCAATCACCTTAATTCACCAGGCAGTTCACTGTTTGACAGCTGGTGCCTTGGATGGTTGGAGGTGGGGAGAGGGATTCAGAGCTTTCAAAGATCTCATTGCCCGGTGGTGGGACAACACACTCAAACTGGGTGAGGTCAGAGGCGACTTGCACCCCTAGAGAGACGCAAGCATTCCAGGTTCCAGGAGGTCAGCAAGAGGTCGGCCAGGGCAGAGAGCACTTCTAGGTGAGAATCACAAAGGCCTTGGAGGGGGCATACGGGTGGCATCTGAAGGACAGGTAGCATGCCAGTCCATGTAACGAGGGGGCAATGTCCTCTCCAGGTCAAAGACAGCTTTAGGCTTACTTGGATTCTGTTGTTTGTTTGTTTTAAAAGTAATTTTTTTAAAAAAAGCATTTTAACAAAAAACTGATTTTTCACATAGTGAAGAATATTTATAAAAAGCCATTCCAAAATAGTAATATCATTAAGACCCTAAAATTGCCTCTGCTGAAAAAGGCAAAGCTACTTTTAGTAGTCTGAGTTTTTCATCCATTCAGAAAGTGGATGTATGCCCTGTCTCCAGTCACTTGAAGTCTCTCCTCTCCTGTCTTCTAAGTGGTGGGCTGGGTGGAAGGCCTTCCTCACCCCACTCCAGCCTCCAGATGTCACAGGCACAGGGCAGGCTGGAGGGGCAGCCGAGCCTCCCCACCCTTACACCCCTACAGCAGCAAGGGCGCTGCTCTCTCCCTCCTCCCCCTCCCCCAAACACATCTACACTTCTCTTTGCCATTTTCACTCCCAGCATCACTTCTGCTCTGGGGAGCCTGTCTGACCCCTGCCTCCCTCTCGCATTTTTCCTCACCCCTTCTCCCCATTGCAACTGACCTGGTGAGTCATGTTCTTTCAAGAATGCTATGGTTATAACTTGATCTTCCCTCTGAAGAAGTAGTTAGTTTTGAGGTGCCGATACCTAGGAAAACATTCAATGATGTGAAAAGCTAAAATAGTCCCCAGTTGGGATTTTTGCCATGCCCTCCCCTTGTTTACCCTCAGCTGTTTTGCAGAGGGAAGTTATGAAGGGGCAGGGCGAACAACCTGCGTCTTGTATTTTGCTTACAGCATCTCATTTTAAATCATCACAGCAATCCACATGACATGTAGTATTTAACTGAGCCTCCGTCACACATTTTTTTTTCACATTTTAGCATCACTAAAATTGGGATGTGACCTACAATTGGCAGCTTGCAGTAGATTGGAAGTTTTTTCTTTCCTAGAGATACATACAATAATGGTGAGTCTTATCACTGATGACACCTTAGATTTGATGAAAGCACTGTAGATAGTATTGTCTCATTTTGCACATGAGGAAACTGAGGCCCAGAGATCTGCTGAAAGTTATAGAGATGGTGAAAGATGAACTATTATTCTACATCTGCCCACGAAATTAAATGTGTTAATTATGTTGTTCAAATCATAATCTTTATTAATATTTTTTGCTCATTAACAACTGAGAGGCTTGGTTTGAAATCTCCTACTGCAGTAGTCCATTTCTTTCCGTAGCTCTGTGTTGCTTTATGTTGAGTCCATTTTATTAGGTGTAGTTTTAGAATTCTTTTTTTATTATTCAGATATAATTGACGCATAAGTTTCAGGTTTACAACATAATGACTCAATATTTGTATGTATTGTAAAATGATGACCACAATAAATCTTAAAAATTCATATATTTTGCTGGTGAATGGAGACATTATTATGAAGTGACCCCATCTATTCCTAACTATGCTTTTGGCCTAATATTATTATTATGCCCTCTAACATTTTATATTAGTTATAATATTAATATAGTTATAATTATTACATATAATAATATATTATAATTAATATAGCTAATATTATAACTATTCCATCTTTCTTTTTGTTAGTGTTTTCCAGGAACATCTTTTTTCATCCTTTTACTTTGAACTTTCCAAAATCCTTATGTTTTAGGTGTGTTTCTTGTGTGCAGCATACATATAGCTTAAGTTTCTTTTTTTTAACTATTTAACCAAGTCTATCCTCTCACTGATGAGTTCAGTCCATTCCATTTAATGGGAACATTAATATGTTTAAACTTGTTTCTCTCATTTGTTCAATTTTCATGTGTGCAATGCTTCTTTTCCTTTCTTTTTAAAAGGTTGATTGAGGAGCTTTGGGTGGGGAGAGGAGAGAGGGGAATACTTGTTTTCTAAATCCTGTTTTTTGCCTCTAATTGATTTGGGATTTATACCCTCTTCTGTTCTTTTAGTGGCTTCTTTTGAAATTTTATGATGTATATTTAACTTAACAAACTCTAAAATGATCTTAACTCCCTTCCATAACATTACAAGGACTTTATTCCTCTTTAACTCTTAAGCACCCCTTCCTGCCAAGCTTGCCCTTGGCAAACCCCACCACTTATAATTATTATTGTTGTTATTGTGATTGTCTAAAGGCAGTGGTCTTAAGTGGGAACACTAGCTCTCTTCAAGAGTCCTGGGTTAATGTAGGATTCTAAGGTTCACCATCCTCACTATGCTGCCAGCTCAAGAGTTAGTAATACTCTTCACAGTGCTCTGAGCCCCTTATTCCCATTTGTTTAGGTCCTTGCTGCCAGATATAGTTTTGACTCCCTTTTTCTGTGGAGTAGTGGTTCTTAGAGATTTCCCTTAACTTTGTGAGCCCAGTAATACATTAAAAATATGTTGTATCTGGAGCCTACTTGTTTTGTAGTGATAGGGTCCTTCAGCAGTCTATCATATGGATGGAAACAGAAGTCTGGAGTTGTCGATGATTTAGGATCTCCAAAGCTTCTTTTTCTATTACTAAGAGGACTTGGGAGGGTATGCACAGCTAAAGGAAATAGTATTTAAGAGGTTCTCCCCTTACCTGTTCAGAGATGCTTAAACTCACTTCTTGCAAAATAGAAAGAGCTCTACAGCATGGGAGATTTGGGTGTGAGATGGAGAGGGGTAAGGATGTGTGTGGGGGGAGAGAAGCACATTCAGTAAGCCACAGGCACTCAGGAAGTCAGGCCAGACCCTTGGACTGTGCCTCTCTGAAGGAGCAGGAAGAGTCAAGATCAAAGTCATCTCCAGTATAGATGATACCATCAAAGTCACCAGTGTTTAGCTATGCCAACCAAGGAAATGTGTGACTATACATCAAAAAGGACTTCCTTCCCCCTCAGCAGCCATCTTTCCATATTGTTTACAGGGTAGAGTTACAGCCATATGAACTCATGGACAGCTACCCAGTGTGTTTTGATATGCCCTAGTGCTGTAGACGCTCTGTATGCTGGCCATGAATGGGCAATGGGAAGATAAACAGGCTAATGAGGATTCTTCCTGGTTGGGAGCTATCCTGGAGAGCAGCATTGCATTGGTCATGTAGAATAGGGTAGCAAAATCTTCTCTTTGGATTGCCACACCACCTTTGTTCCTTCTTTTGGGATAAACATTCCCTCTCCTCTGGAGAAATATTCTAATCACAGGATCCTGTGGGGCTGCCAGTCAATAGTCTGGGGTTCCCTGTGACCTAAGACTGTCCAATCAGTCTTAGATTGGACTGAGATTTTTCCATCCTCAATCAAAGAAGGAAAGCTCTAACTTGCTCTTGGATCATGAGTTGTAAGGATATATCAGCAAACTACTATGAATATATCCATGTCCCCCACCCCATGGAGGAACCTGAGAGAATAAAGATGAAACCCAGAGAGAAAAAGAGGAGAGAATCCTGGGGCATTAAGGTCCTGATTCCTGTCCCTGACACTCCCAGACCTATGGGTCTCCTGCACCTCTACTTCAGTTCTGGAAGCACCTTTTTACCTCCAATAAATTTTCCTCTAGAGTCTTTTTTCTAGAGTGACTTTTCTTATGCCAAAACTAATGACTTATAAATCTAGACAAAGCAGCCCTTTTGCAGGCTAGAGCAAGCACCCTGTCTGGTGCTGTGTTGCAAACCAGACATAACCGTCCCCGGTCCCCAAATAGACCCTATGGCTATCTAGTCAAAGAGAAGATCCTCAAGAATACATAAGAACAGTTGATGATCTGTGATCAGTGTTAACTTATGTTTCTGAAGGAGTTTTTGCCAGGTGGTAGGATTGAGAGGGTAACTCAAACCAAAGAAATATCACAATGTTATTTAACTAAGCAGTAAACGTTCTATATACACACTTGTATCAAGGATTCTTTTTAAAATTTCCCTTCTCACATTAAATTGCTAACCGCTAAAGGCAGGAACTTTCTCTTTTCCATCTGTGCACCGATAGTGCCTAGCATGCAGTCAGTGTTCAGTGAATGAATGACATGAAATAAGCAGGGGTCTTATGGATGGATGGAGGGTCTTGGGTAAGAGAGTTAATGAAAGTAATAAACATTAGCTATACTCAGAAGTGATTGATTCAAGGACCTTAGTCTTGAGAGCAACATCAGTAAATTCAATAAAAATATCCTACATGCCTACCTTACATGTGCATAGCTGTGTGCTCAGTTCTTTGGCAGATAGAAGAATATAGTCCCTTCCTTCAAGCCATCTTACTTGTAAGAAAGATAAGGCACATGTGGAAATAACAGAGCAGAATGTCATATGAGCTATAGAAAAGAAACTCACTCCATGGCTGGCACATTTATCAGGTTTATCTTCCCAGTGAATACTCCAGTTTTTCCAGTTTCCTATCAACACTGAATTTCATCTGAGGTTGTAGTAATAAGGCTCTTTCTCCCCTGTATGGAATTCCACTACGGTGTCACAGGTTTGATCTTCTGTTACTCATTATAGCCAAGGTCCCTGTGTTCATTTCCCTTTCATTAAACCACAATAATTGTTTGTTGACAGAGTAGTCCCAAGGAACTGACAGCATCATTGAGCCTCCAGTCCTGGTTCTTCCTGGTTCCTGTCTAACAGCTCAAAGTTAGTGAAATTCTCTAGAATTCACCACTAACCAGTCATACAAATTCCAACCTTGTTTTTCTTTTAAACATTTACTTTTTCATCAGTAATCTGTTGTCTGTATTCTTCCCTCCAAGCCACATAAAGCAAAGTGTGGAAGAAGAAGGAGGCAGTCATTTCCTCCCAATTCCCTACAAACAAAATGGGCCATAATTCTAGTTCTCCCAGTACTTTTTCAAGTTGCTTCCTTATCCTGGGAAGCTGTGGCTACACCAGGCTATAGCCAAAGCTGCACTCTCCCACTTCCCATCAGCCTTTGTTCCATCTGGGCTGGCCTGGGAAGGCCTTGGTGAAGCCATTTCAGCACCTGGTTCCTGGACAGCACCAGAGCCCTGGAGCAAGTCCACAGGCTGAACTATGTCATTCCCCCCTTGCATCCCTACATGCAAACCCTTTTGTTTCCCCAAATTAGGAAGACTTTGAAAAGTATGGCAAGTCTCATTATAAAAGTTTCCTTTCCATACAACTCATTAATTTCAAATTTGAGTGGCCTTCAGAAAGCAAGAGCTAGTGAGATAACAGATATCTTAGAGTTTCCAAGGGCATATCTAAAATCTAAGTTTCAAATGTATCTAACATTTGAAAAATGTTGGAAAATATTCAATTAAAACTGAAAATTGAAAATATTCAATTTAAAAACTAAGAAGTAAAAAGTAGATGAGTTCATTCTTGGTTCCCAGAGCTAGAAAGCTAAAAAAACTTTCAGGGGACACTGGTAACTTTCTGATGCCTATCTGATAATAACACATCCTAGGCTGTGGTGAAGACAAATGATATAAGGCGTATAAATTGCTTAGCACAGCACCTGTCACATACTAAATGCTCAGTTGTTGGTGTGTTAGGGGTGATTATGTTTATTTAATGCCTAACATAACAGTAGCAGTTTACCTGGACCAACCCTCACCTGTGTGTGTCTCTGTCTATGCCTTTTTCCATCAATGGGATAACACAGCACTGTGGAATATTTTTTGCATTTTAATTAGAAATATATATCCTGTGTTGTTAATTTTAACACAGTCATTTCAACATTTTTATATTGTGCTGTCTGCAGACATGCAAACCTGAAATAAGTTGTCTTGTATTTTACTTCATTTCCTATAAATCAATGTCCCACCCAGGAAAAAGTTTATGTACCCCTATTCCATTATCCAGCTCTTATTCACTCATTCTACAATTTTTAAAAGTAAGCTTCTATGTGCCAGGCACCTTGCTGAGCCCTGGAGGTTAGTAGTGAATGGGAGTAACTCCCGCCTTCACTGAGCTCAGGGAGAATCAATATGCCTGATGAATTAAAGAAATTCTTACTTTGGGAAAGAATTTCAGCTCCCTCCAACCAAATCTTTTATCAGAACTCATAATTTGTAACCAGAATCATTTCTCATTCCCACTGTCCATTCTTACTAAAAGATGCTAATAAGAAGTAGAATGATAAAACAAATGGGGATAGAAAAGAGAAGGACATGACTGGGGCAATCCATGAATTAGTCAGCCCCTGAATAATCAAGAGATGATATATAAAATGTAAGTTCATGCCTTCTTAAATAATTAAACATATTAAAGGAGAGACAAAAAGACCACATTTCAGAAGAAATTAGTAGCCTTAAGGCAGAGGGTGAGCGAAAAAAAGAGCTCTATAGTAGCATTTATAAGCCTTTTCTATATTGTAATAAACCAAGCAGGTAGCAGTAAGAGGGATGGTTATATGGATTCTCACATATTTGAAGGTAACAGATGCCAACCTAGAGGTCACAGAGTTATTACAAGGCATCTGAGAATCCATCTGTGCATGGGCATTTTATCAATAGACACTAAAGCACAGCTACTGTCATGTGGAGATTTTTTTTTAACATTAAAAAGGTATCTTCATATTTGAAAAGAGTTGAAAACCAATATGTGCTCATGTACTGTCAAAAAAAAATGGGGTTAAAGGAGCCAGAGAAGGGTCACTGAAAGGAGGAGAGTGAGAGACTTCAGGGAAGAGATGGAGAAAGGGTGTGAGAACACAGAAGTGAGAGACAAAGAAAGAGGAGAGAGAAAACGTGCACAAGGCATAGAAGGGAAACGGTGGAGTCATGCAAACCTGCACTATAAACTCCAGCATCTTCTCTTTCTCGCTGTGGGGCCTTAGAACAAGTTACCTAACTTCTGTGAGTTTTGGTTTCCTCATCTGTGAAGTGGAGATGATAATAACTAATCATTTATTTCATCATAGCAGTCTAGCAGTGGTTAAACAGAATAATGATGCAAAATGCTCGGTCCGGTGTCTGACACATGGAAAGTACTCAATTCTCAGCTACCACCACCATCACCATCATTTCTTACTGGACATTCACCCATGAGATCTCTCAAGGCATACCTGTCAGCAAACACCTGAGTGCTACTTTCTGGTCAATTCTCATCTTTAACCAACTGGATCAGTCAGAACTCTTTTGATTGTACAATAGAAACTAACCCTTGCTAACTTATCTTCCTCCCCACCAAAGAAAAGAAGATCTAGTGGAAGCATATTGAGGTAACTCACATAAGTCAAAGAAAATCTGATTGACCAAGCTTCGAGAAAGCAGGCATAGGGGCAGCAGGGGGGCATCAGGACTGACAGGAGCCAGAGCCCAAACACAGCTAGGATCATTCTCTCTGACTTTGTGCCTCTCATCCCTGCATCTGTACCTTGGCCTGTCAGCCTAATTATTTCAGAGCATCTTTCTCCCAGACTCTGGCACCTCAACTACCAGCAACTTCTGGGCATATAGCTTCCTAACCTAACCACTAGAAAGAAAACTCCAATTACAAGGAAGGAATTCTGGGTGGCCATGTACTCCTCCCTGTGGCTCAGGAAATCATCTGGCTGGGAATGGAGAAAGGGTTGATCCTCCAGATATAAGGGGGTCTGTTCCTAGATCCAGGAGAGGAGAGTGCTGAGCAAACAACCTTGATACAGTCACTCATTCAGTAGACATTCGTTGAACACCTACTGTGTGCCCACGCCTGTCATCAACACTACAGACACGAAGGCAGCCAAGAGATTTATAGTTCTTGCTCTTATGGAACTGACATTCTAATGAGGCAGGTAACAATAAACAAAGAAATGGGAAATTTTAATTTCTGTCGAGAAATAAGGTACATGCACACATGCACTCATGCCTCTTGGGAAAATCTTGCACAGCCTTGTGGGGGCACACCTTCATTACCACCCCCAAAGGTCTCAGGCACAGACCCCTTCCGCTTTTCAGGCTGCCCTAGAATACTTCAGTTAAACCACCCACTTCAGCACCCGTTTATCTTCCCTTCTAACCCGCAATTTTAGTCCTTTTGAAACCTATTGAGATCCAGTGATGCAAAAAAGACACCAGCTAGAATTCCAAGAAAATTTGCATGCTCAGAATTATGAACTAAAGGTAGAGAAGTCTGGATAAATGTTCCAGGTGAATTCCAGTCAAGGGAAAAGAACAAAAGAGAAGAGAGACGAGTAATATTGGTGTCATGGAATTCTCGGCCTGTGTTATCTGTGAGAACGTGGCTTAGGAAGGAGTTAACCAGGGTTGATCATGGGGGCAGAGGGTCTACAGGGACCCAACCTCACCCTCACAAAGATTCATGCTTTTGTTGGGTGCATTGCATGTGTGTTTGTGTGTAGATGTGTTCCAAATATTTTGTTCTAATGTGAGTATTTTTCAACTATGTGAATGATTTTGTCAACCCTATTTTAAGTATTTCTTTATTTTTTAATATGCTAACGATCTCAAAAATAGAAGTGATCCAGTCTTCTCAAATTTGGGGAGGATCTGGCATTAGTGTTTCATGTGCACCTACTATCTACCAAACACTGTTTGCCCTTCACACATATTCTCATTTATGGAGGTGCTATGGTTTCCTATTTATGAAGGAGGAAGGTGAGGCCCACAGGGCTGATCTCTTGCTAAAGGTTGGGCAACTGTTAAGAAGCAGAGCTGGGAGGCAGATCATGCCCCATTTGGCTCCAAGGCCCAGATTCTTTCCTTCCTACCACTGGTTCCTGAGCCAGGCCAGTCTGGAATGAAGTTGTTTTCACTTCAACACAAACTTAACTAAATAAGGATGATGTAATTTTTTTCATAAAGCTAAAAATATTCCATCTAAAGGACTAACATTTTTCAGTCTAAGATTTTGTCCTTTTGCTTTCTTCTGGTATTGGAAAATACTTTTATGGTATCATATCATAGGTGGTAGTTGTTGGGTTTGTTGTTTGTTTTTGTTTTTTTGGGCTTTTTTTTTTTGTCCTTAGCTGGCAAAAATAAAACATTGGCCGTCCTGTGAGTGCCGCAAAGTTTGCTTTTTGCAATTGTCCTGTGCCATGAAATCTCAGAGTCTGGAAAGCACTGCTCTTTCTGGGATGTTGGCATCACAGAAAGGCAGAGCTGCCCTTCATTGATGCCTGCTGTATGCGGGCACTGGCCGGGGTGGTCTTTGTACATCATCTCTGATGAAACCCCTAACAGGGGTCTTGCCCTGGTTTTACAGAGTAGGAAACTGAGGCTTAGAGGGACAAGGATCCCTGCCCAGGCTCTCAGGCTCCATCACTACACCTTCTGTCTCCTGTGTGGTGGCAGGTGGCTCAGTCTCCCCATGCTCTGTGCATGTCACCCCAAGCAACCCTCCCCCTACTCCTGAGCCTTATATGAATGAGACACCCGTGCTCCTAGCTGATGTGACAGCCTCTTCTTGCCTTTGTAGTCGCTCTCTCCCAGAGCCCACCCCTTCCCTACTTGCTGAAGCTTTGATAGCTTTCAGAGCCTCCACAAACAGCATTTCAGAGCGCTGAGGGCAACTTTTGCGGCTCTCTTCGGGTGTTCTGCCTTGGAAGAACTTCCTGGAGAGACTCAACAGGAAGGTAGTGAGCTGTGTGCTTCTGCCCCTTGCTGGCCAAGGACAGTAAGGTCACATGAGTTCCCTAGAGCCTCAGGGCCTGTTCATGATGGTCTCAGTACATACGCATTGCCTTCCCTCTGTGCGCAGAGTTTGGGGGGTGGTTTTTTTCCCCTGCCCAGGCTGGGCCTGGTTTTCTTGGGAGCATGCACATTCAGTCTACACAGGAAACCTAGACATTTTGCAGTGGCAGATGCACCTTTGGGTAGACCAAAGCCTGTCCTCGTTCATGCCCAGCTCGTCCAAAGTCACAGCCTCATTGTGTGGCCTCATATGACTGCCCCATGTGGCTATGGCAGCCATACACGCAGACAAGAAGCACGCCTGCTCTCATCATTAGGAAGAGGAGAACAGAACTTGTCCCCTGGACTCATGAGTGCTCTGAAGAAGGAGGACAGGGTCTCTCTCTTCTGGAGAATATGGACCAGATGGTAGACCTACATGTTTTTTAGGTGACAGTAGATAAGGGGGCAAACTTCCATAAGCGTATGTAACTGGAGATGGCTAATTAAGCCAATGTAATTTACAAAGTGACAAAAATGTTGACAAATAGAGCAAAACTTAATATTCTACCTAACATGCAGAATTAGTAATAATAATAGCAGGACTTACTGTGGTTCATGTTTGTCATTCTGGGGCGCCTAGTATTTACTCCCTTTTCCTAAAACTATTCTTCCTTCTTCGTGGGAAATTGCTTTTCTTCTTTTGTGGGCAGTTTTGGCAAAACAGTAATCAAGGAATAGTGCCCTCACTCTACAGAAGCCAAAAAGATCCCTGGAGCTTCTTCCATCAGATGCCAAGGGGTAGAGCCAAGAGGTGGGCACAAGCCCTAAGCATATCCAATTGGAATCTCCCCTGACACTGTCATTTTGGGGCAGAACAATGCAACGATGGAAGAAACGTTTGGAATTTAGTCATTTCCACTATTGCCCCTGAGCTAGGCTGTCGGAGGGTTCCAGCTCCTTCTGAAGCTGTCTGTTCTGAGCCTGGCCCTTCGGACTGCCCTTTGAACCAGCAACTCCCCATAGACTGCCAGTCAATTACCTTCTCACATAAGTTAGGCAGAGTCATTTCTATTATTTATCACCAAAGAACCCCACTGAGCATCACGCATCCAAATTAGTGCTGTCCTCTTCTCGGTGGCCTGCTGGAAGGTCACGCACCTGGTCCAGTGGTGCTGCCATTGCTCAAACAGTGCTGGGCCTCCACAGTCGAAATGGCCTTGGAGGGCTGTTTCCATGCCACAAAAGAAGATGTGACTTCATAACTATGCCTCAATTTGGACCCAAAACAGCATTACCAGCTCAATCAGCTGATTATTCACCAGAGTTGGCTACAAATGCCAAAAAGCCCTTTGACTGTTTCCAAAAATAAAATCCAGCCTGACAGGATGACGATCTGCCACCATTGTGCTTATTCCAAATAATGTGGCATCAGTTTGAAGAAAATTCTCCAGGGAGTCCCCAAAGTATCGAAAACAATGGCAGAAGCCTTGGGATATATATCTGGCATATCTGGATGACCGCTCAGACGGGAGAGGATATTCATTTGGTTAGATATATTCTGGTATCTTTATTAAATAGCCTGTCTCATTATCTAAGAGTCACACTCCATGGTGGAGTCATGTTTCTAAGCCTAAAAATTAGACTTTGTTTTAAAGACCCTTTGGAAAATCTGAGATATCTTTCTGAGCCTGAGAACATTCCCCGAAAAATCCATCACACACCCCCACACACAGCCAGGTAAGGATTTTCCCCTTCACACTGGAAGCAGATGAGGTGTAACAGGCAGCAGCTACTGTCTGTTGTTCTTAAGCACAACGTGTGTCCTTTGCCTAAGGATGGGCTGTGAATCTGAAACAACAGAACACAGAATCCATCGGAAAATCCTGCTTTAGCCTCTTATGTAGGCATCATGCTTCCTTCCTTTTTAAGTTTCTCTTAGACTAGGGAAAGGCTTGCCCTTTAGTTTCCCAAAACAATAATGAGGGGAACACTGTGGGCCCCACATTGAAACATTAGGGTGGGGAGAACACCCCGCCCCCCACCCCCACCCCACCTTGATGCGGTTACCTGCCACATCACCTGTGGACTGTGAGCTGGGTCCACACTCAGTTAAATGAGGAATGGATAGATCCGCCATCATCCACCTCCATGCCATTGCCAGGGCCAGGGTCCTGGACCATCCCGACAACTGGAGAATCCCACTTTCAGGCAAGAGTCAAGAGAAATGTGGTCATTTTTGGTGTTTCTTTTGATAGGGAATAAAAGGAAGAGTGAAGCTTTCAGAATTGACTTCTGTCTCTTGGTATCTTACAATTTCCATCTCTTTGTGATCAAAAGATCACAGCACAACAAGGGGGGAGAGAGAAGAATCTCTACTTTTGGCAGGCTTCAAGACAGTCTTGGATTATTTATTTGTTCTGTAACTCATTTCTGTCAAACATTCTTTTTCTGTCTCTTGTCATAAAAAATTGAAATGCTAGTTTCTCAGTGGATGTCTTGGCTTTAACTATCTGTTTGACCTTGGACAAATTATTTAACCTCTCTGAACCTGTTTTCTTGAGTGTGAGCACAGTGCCTGATACAACATAGGTGCTCAATAAGTATTTGTGGGTGAGTGAGATGAATTCAGAGATCCTTTCAGTTCTAACACTGCGTGACTTTCCTAGTAATTGGGCTCCCTCCACATGGTGGACATCACTATTGCCCCTTGGCATGCTTCACATTCATTTGGTATTTATTCTCCAAAGTATTGTTCTGCCATTCTCCGAGTATGCTCAGTACCACACTAAGCATATAAGGTTCATGTCAGGAGTCTAGAATTGAAGGTTCACATGGTTTTCCAGCAGAATTGTTCTTGGTCACCATTGCTCAATGCTTTTGGCTTTTGCTTGTCAAAAGTTGTTTGCTCATTTACTCAGTGTACTTGAAAACCTTTTCACAGCAACAATTCTCCCACTTCCTGCAACCCTTAGTTGTCTATGGCATGCCATCCATAACAGATGGGCGAGACCATACACTTTGTTCAAATGTTGAGTCACTGTTTGCATTCCTATTTCTCGCTTGGCCAGCACCTGAATTTGCACGGTGAAGGTGCTTCTAGGGTTAATATTGCTCTTTTGTGAAGTTGATTTACAAAGTGTGTCCCCTGGAGGCTCACCCCTAATCTGAATTGTCAACTGGGGACTACTAGAGATTGATGATGGGGGATTATGATTGTCTACATGTTGTACCTTCATCCAATTTTCTGATGTGTTTTGGTAATGATGTTGACAGTTGTGTGAAGATCTGTTCCTGAAATTAAAGCAGTGGCAGCAGCATTTTTGAGCTTGATGATTAGATTTGATTAGATCAGAGTGGGTTTTACTTCTCCCTCAGAGTCAGCAGAGATTTACTGTCCACTGACTGATTTAACTTCATGCTAGAAGATGGTTAGTGACATAACTTACCATCAGAAAAAGAAATGTCAAGGAGCATTGGAACGAAAACCCAACCTTATTTGACTTTAGTGATGACCTTGAAGGGGCTGAAAATGTACACATTATCAAAGGTTTCTGCCGTAGAGCATCCTAGAGAAAATAAATGTTGACATGTTTGGGTGGACATTTGTAATGATGAGTATCTTCCAGCAATGGCTATCATTTGAGTAAGGCAGAGGCTTTCATGAAATCAGATAAGGTAAAAAAGAATAGGATTATGGTTTCTGAATTTTTCTTGCCATTGGCAAGAAGTGAAAGTAACCACTTAGGAGTTTGAGTCTACATGACTTAAAGCCACAGTGAGATGCTAGGAGAAAGCTCAAGGGTGGTCCTGGGCAAGAATTTCCTATAAGGTGATATGTGTAATTTCACTCTATATATGAATTCTTAAAATAATCACAACCAATAATTCACAAAAACAGAAGATGCAAATGGCCAACAGATAGGAAAGTAACATACAACTACCTAGGATTTTTAAGATACAGCATAAAATCCAGCTGTAGTTTTCAGTAACAAAACTGGTGAAAACTTAAACAGATTATAATACTCAGTGTCAGCAAAGATGTGGTGAAGTGGATATTTTCATGACCTACTAGTAGGAGTTCAAAAATCTGGAAAGAAATTTGTCAAAAGGTACTAAGCGCCTTAAAAATATGCATACTCTTTGACTCTAATTCAGCTGTTATAACTCTGCCCTAGGGACATAATCAGAAATATATCGTCAAAAATTTATGTGAAAGGCTATTTGTTGCACCTTTTTATAATAGCAAGAAACCAGAAGCAACTTTATTATCTATTACTAACAAAATGGTTAAGTAAATTATGGAATACCAACATGATAAAATACTATGTGATCATTAAAAATTCTCTTCAAAGAATATTTAAGGACATGAGGGAATTATTTCTAATATCATAACTAAGGGAAAGAAGCATAATATAAAACTTGATATGGTATGGTCCCAACTTTGTCAAACATTTAAATATGCACAGGCAAAGGCTAGGAGGAAATATACCAAAGTATTAGCGGCTATTCTAGTGGTTGATTTAGAGGTGATTTTAATTTTCTTCTTTATGCTTTTCTATATTTTTTCCAATTCTTGTAAAATTTGCACAAAGTAGATTTTTTATAACCAGTAAAAACTTTTAATGATCATAATCACAGCATTCATAGGGTCACCCAAGAATTTTTTCAGCATTTCAGATCCTCGGAATGAGAATGGGGAGAGCAATTATGTCTTTCTCTTCACCTAATTTGGAAAAATTTAGCAGAAATTCCATGGGCTCCAGATACCTTGTTTTTTTAGTCGCTTGATGATTTTCTGCACCTTGTCAAGAATCAGAGGGATTTTGCAGATTCTTTTGTCTGATATCACAGGATAGAGTTGAAAACGTGTTCCTCAGTAATTGTTGTAACTGAGAAGGTCTCTGAAATGCTCTTTCCAGAGTTCAGTGACAGCTTCATTTTTGTTTAGCAACTGTCCATACAGGAATAGCAAGGGGGCTGGTGGCTACTGTGTGTGTGTGTGTGTGTGTGTGTGTGTGTGTGTGCGCGTGCACACACACACGTAGGGGTGCACTTAAATCCACATGTGTTATAAAATGTTTGAGGAATGCTGGATGCCTTCATGGGGTCATTTTTCCATCTCTTCTTTGTGCCAAATTACTTTGAGCCTCTGCCTTGGTTTATAGATGCCTCAATTTCTCTCCCTCTGAGTTGGTGTCAGTGTGCTGGAAATGAAAAGCCTTCTACCTCCTGGCTGTGGTGTGAGGAGGTTGGACTACGTGATCTAAGGTGTCTTCTGATTCCAACCTGATTTGTTTATATGATACTTGGAGTTGGTCACTTCCTCTATCCCCTCATTTTTTTCTTAAGAACCCAATTGTGAAATTTTTTTAAAAAGCCCAATTGTGATGTTTTGTGGAAGCAAATCCCAGGACTTCCTCAACAGACACTAATGATAGCAGATTAAGTCAATAAGAGTGAGACTGTTGAGATGTAGAGTATAATATCAGAGGTTCAAGAAGCTTAGAAGTAAATGGTAGCTGTGGTCTCTTATTTACAGGGGAGGCAGGACCCAAACATAAGTGCATTGCTAGATACAGCTGCCGAAACCCCCACCTTATATGAGGGGGGGTGGCAAGTTACATTCTTTGAGCACTTGCTGTGTTCCTGGCATTGTGCTGAGCACTTTACATGAGTCTACTCTGTACTCTTCAGCAATCCCCTGAGAATGATGCTCTTATTCCCCCCCCCCATTTTAAAGATGAGGAAACAGGTTTAAGAAACTTCCCTGATGTCAACTTAAGTTGTGAAGCTAGAATTCAATCCCAGAGGTCACAGAGGCCATTTGACCAGTGTGTCCCAAGCTTGCCTAGGAGAATCATCCAGAGTGTTCGTTAAAGAGACAGCCCCCGGGCCCTTGGAGCTTCTCTGATAGGGTGGTCTGGGGAGAATCCTGGAAAGCAGTAGTCTTAACAAGTGCCCCTGGTGATTCTTATCATTGGGAAAGCTTGGGAGAGATGGTGTTTCACAATAGTGCGGTGGACCTCAGGCCTGGCTGCAAGTTAGAATAGTCTGGGGAGCTTTTTTAAAAGTCCTGGTACCTGGCTCCACTCGGAGACATTCTGACTTCATCGGACCGGGGTGGGACCCACGCATCAGGATCTTAAAACACTCCAGGTGATTCTAAAGTGCAGCCAGGGCTGAGAACCACCGCTCTGCTGCCTCGGCTGATTAAAATTAAATCAGCCTGACTCACTAAAGAAACACTGGTGAAAGAAGAATCACTCGGCGCCAGCCGTCTTCCTCTTCGAGCCCAGCCATCAGAGGAAGTCATGTGAAGGCTGAAGGAAGAAAAGCAAAATACCCAGCAGGGTGTGACAGCGATCCTATTGTCCATTTGTTCCCCAGCTCCTGATTGAACACCAAAATCTGATGCCCTGAAGGTGCTTCATAGGCCAGAGCTGGGATGAAGAGGAAAATTCTCTTTTGCTTCATCACTGCAGTGGTGTTCAAGCTTTGTTGTGTATCAGAATCACGATAAGGAGAGCTTGTTAAAACAGATCATAGGACCCTGTCCCCATTGTTTCTGATGCAGTTGGTCCAGGGTGGGGCTGATGCCACTGGCCACTAGGCCTCTGCTTTAGCATTTCGCCTGTTGCTGAACTCACGTGCCACGTGAGCACAAGGATGGCCCAGCCTCGCTCCCTGGCCAGTGAAAAACTGTGCTTTGGAGGAAGAATTTCTCTGAGAGAGCTTTTGGTTGGGTCTTAGACCCTTTGACCATGACACTTGGGGGACACACCACTGAGGCATCCAAACAGATGAGTCAAGAATCTGCCCCTTTCCCCTAGCCCCCCAGGTGCACCTTTAGTCACAGATTATTACACTCATTTCCGGACACAAATGTTCATGCATCAAATCATTCAACAAAATATAGGTAATGCCTTCTTAGTGCCAAGCAGTGTTCTAATCGCTGCAAGAATGGCAGATAAGCAGACCAGATTTTTACCTTCATGGAGCTCTTGTAGGGAACCAACACACTCACACACAGGCTCAAAACAAGATAATTTCAGAGAGCGGTAAGTGACATGAAGCAAGAAAATCAGGGTGACACAGCCGAGTGTGGTATTAGACCTGGGAAGAGCAGAAGGGCCTTTCTGAAGGGAGGACATCTGAGCTGACACTTGTAAGACTAAAGGAATCTTTCAAGGGTCAGAAAGAAGAGTCCCTGTATCAAAAATGTCAAAACTGCGTTCTTAAGAAGATGAGGGCCCAGAGAAAGCGAGTGACTCCAAGGGAGTCAAGGGGCCAAGGGAGCAGCTTGTGCAAAAATTCCTGAAGCAGGAATTGCTTGGTGCATGTGAAGAGCAGGAAGCCAGCCAAGGTCATAGGTAGGCAACAGCCCCTCCCATTTACCCAGCCTGTACACTCCTGATGTCCATACTTGTGGGGGCCTCATAACAGCCCTGTGATGGAAAAGAGTACAGAGGCTCCTGGGTGGCTCAGTCAGCTAAGCATCAGACTTTGGCTCAGATCATGATCTTGTGGTTTGTGAGTTTGAGCCCCACATCAGGCTCTGTCCTGTCCGCATGGAGCCTGCTTTGGATCCTCGGTCTCCCTCTCTCTCTGCCCCTCCTCTCTCTCTCTCTCTCTTTCTCTCTCAGAAATAAATAAACATTAAGAAAAAAGTTTTAAGAGAAAAAGAGAGTACATATCCCCATTTTTTGTATGAAACAACTGAGGTGAAAAGAGGTAAAGGGTCACTCCCAAGGCAGCAGGGTTAGTAAGAAGCGAAACTTAAAGGCAGTGCTTCTCAGACTCGCGTGTGCACAGAAATCACTGGGACCTTGTTACAATGCAGATCCTCGCTCTCTAGGTCTGGGGTAGGGCCTGAGACTCTGCATTTCTGACAAGCTCCCAGGTTGTGTCGCTGCTGCTGGTCCCTGGACCACACTTTGAGTAGCAAGGTCTTCAGTGGCTATTTTGTGCTTTGGCTGTTTGATCAGTGGACTGTGTCCTTGCAGATGACCTCCCCCTGCCTGCACAGGGGTCCAGTAGCAGAGGCTCAAGTCCACTCAGATGATGACGTAACACCCAGGAAGAGGCTGTGGGGACCATCCCGCCCCCTCAGGAGCACCAGAAGTGCCGGCTGGGGTCCTGGCTGGTGTGAAATCCTTCTTCTGTCTTGGGCGCAGCCTCGGGTCAGGACATACATACTGATGACCGCAGCATATTGGCTCCCTGCCACTCTGATTTACACTCATGAAGTGCTCATCAATTCCAATAGGCAACTTCTTGAGTTATTTT
Organism: Panthera uncia; assembly: GCF_023721935.1. NCBI lineage: Eukaryota > Metazoa > Chordata > Mammalia > Carnivora > Felidae > Panthera > Panthera uncia. Next base: position 55,046,433 of record NC_064818.1, on the reverse strand, counting down.
AGGTTTTCAGTTTTGATAGCAAAACCAACTCCATAAAGCCAACATTTCTCTTCTTGGTTATGCTCCCACAGCATTGCAGCCTCTAGTTTACTGGTTGCCTTGCTAACCAGATCTTAATTTTCTATCAGGGCCTTAGAGCTGGTTTTCCTCCCCAGAGCTCTCCAGTCTCAGATTTGGACTGGTACCCTGGGGAGTCACCATTAAGATGGCCCCAGAAAAAAAAAATACCACAGACTGTAAACAGCTGGCTTTCTCTTTAGCAATAGGAATGTCATTGCACTAGCCACTGTTATCCGGAGAGGAAAAAACCTGACAAGACTTGATTTGGGGGACCTTTCACAGTGCTCTGCCTCCTTGGGTGAGCGGGGCCAGTCCTAAAAGAAACTGTGGAGATCCAATTACAGCTCCTGTGCCTCGCTCCTGTCTTGCTCATGTGCCAGACAGTGTTCCCCAACCACAATATTCCAGACATCACAGTTCAGCTGCTGTCATGATGAGCAGCTTGCCAAAGGACTTAGAACCTGTCACAGAAGATGCCTGAGTGGAGGCCCCTTTATCAATTACCTTGGGCCCTCTTAGCTGTCAGGGGCCCACCTGGCCCAGCTGTTCAGGACTTCCCCATAAATTCCAGACAAACCCAACACTAATTTGGCAGTAAATTGCAAGTGAATACCAACTGCATGGAAATGCTTGACAGATACTCTCCCTTTTCCTGAGATGTCCTAAAGGTCCAGCAAAGACTCTTGAGTTGCTCTGGGAATTCTCTGCTTCTCACCTTTTGCCAAGATGATCCATGGGCCTAAATTAACAAAAATGACTGAGCTGACCTGTATTCATCTACATTTTATTCAATACAACAAATACCTACTGAGCTATGTGAAGGAACCTTGCTAATGACCTGAGAACCAAAGATATGTAAATCTCAGTCCCTGCTGTCAAGAAGACGGGAATCTAGTACAGTTGAGCCCATAGACGCAGTCACAGATATCTGGTGTGCAAAACAGGATGTGATAAACTCAGGATTCATGGCAGGAACAGAGTGTGTTTGGGAATGGGGCGAGAAAGGAGGTTAATTCCTTTTTTTTTTTTTTTTTTTTTTTGGAGAGAGAACACATGAAAGAAGGGGAGAGGGGCAGAGAGAGAGAGAGAGAGAGAGAGAGAGAGAGAGAATCTTAAGCAGGTTCCATGCTCAGTGAAGAGCCCAATGTGGGGCTCGATCCCACAACCCGGGGATCATGACCTGAGCTGAAATCAAGAGTCGGACGCTCAACCAACTGAGCCACCCAGGCGCCCCAGAGACGGGAGGTTAATTCTAACTGGAGAAGTCTAGAAAGGCTTCTTGGAAAAGGTGGCAGTGGATCTGGTTTGCCCATGGATAGACAGAATTTCAACCCCGGGATGAGTATTTTTAGTGAAATGAATAATATCTACCATTTATTAAGCTCTTACCGTGTGTCAGATGCTGTTCTCAGTGCTTTACATGTGTTGACTCATTTGGTCATCTCATTCACCTCGCGCGGTGGATACATATGTTACCCTTGTGTTACTGATGAGACAGGTGAAGCCCAGCCAGGTCAGGTAACCTTGTCCTGGGCCAAATACTAGTCTGGCGGTGGGCAGTGAGATTGTGGAGCTGGGATTTGAACCCAAACAACCTGGAACTAACGGCCAGACTGGTAACTACCAAAGCCTATTGTTAACTAGTGAACTCCACGTACAAGACATTTGGTTTTCTTTTTTATTACCCTCTTTTTAAAATCACTAATCAACTCTGTTGAGCTTTGTTAGATGCAGAGTAAGCACTGAGGACCTACTGAAGATGTTTGTTTACTCCCTCACTACAGGCTTTTGAGGCATCTAATCAGCAAGGCCCTCGAGGAGAGCAGGCTGCTGTAGCCTGCCTTTCTGAGCTCTAGAAAGCCAAGGATGGGCTCTCCAGGCTGGCCGCTCTCCCCTCTCCCCGAGAGTCTTTCCAGTCCTCAGAGGCCAGCCAAACCCGTCTCCCTTCCTCTGGGGCTCTGAGCTTGGTGTCCATGGTCCCTTTGGAGTCCTAAGATGTAAGATGTGGTTGGGGGAGGAGAGATCATGCACCGGGGAGATGATTCCTCTTTCTTCCATGGCCTCATGGCTCCCGTTCGTGGCCCCAGGAGGCAGCAGAGAGCTGGTTCCTCACAGGACCGGCCCAGGAGCAGGCTCTGCCAGGTGCTCTCGGCTTCCTTCTCTGGTGGGAGAGGCTCCTGGTGCAGAGGAGAAAGTAGAATTTAGGCAGGGCCTCTGCGTGTGAGGTGGGGGCTCGTTGTTCCCCCAGCCCTGCACCTGCGCAAGGCTGTGCCGGCCTGAAGGAAGGAGCGCCTTTCTGTCATTTGCACAAAGGGTCCACGGGGACTCTGCAAAGGGGATGTGGCTGACAGGCTGAACAGAAATGGAACCACCTGACAACAACCCCATGTCCTTAAGGAAGAAGAGGTGGCTCAGTCCTAACCTGGGCCAAAGTAGCGACAGGGTTAATCCTCTTACTCCTCTTTGCCGCCAAGTGATGTTGAATCTTGCAGCTACTTCTCCAAAGAAAAGGAAGAGAGAAGGTCTGCAGGCTCCCCATCCCTACCCTTCCATCCCCCCTACAAGCCACCATCTCTGTGCCCTGGAGCTGGGAGGTCTGAAGTCTTTTGAACCTTCCAGCCAGGAGGTGGGTCAGGAACAGGTGCTCCCTGCCTCCCCAAGCCTGCAGTCTCTGAGAGGAGCGTAAGGACCAGCCGAGTCAGTCAGCCCGGCCCCGGGTTCTGCTCTGCCCTGGGATTGGTCCGGGAGCATTTTGTGTTAAATGCCGACATATAAATTTGTAGGTGTTCCTTGTGAGCAAATTGGATTCCTTCACTTGGCCCTTAAGTGCTGCCATTTAGGCAGATTTAACGGGAGGCTCTGGCCACCGCCTCCCCCACCGGCACCCCTCCTTGCGCTGACCCCTTCAGAGTCACCAGGGAATAGATCCTAGGCCAGCCCACCGGAGACAGCCAGCCAGTGGCTGGTGCACACTCCAGCCTTCTCAGCCGCTGCCGCTGCCCGCGCATCTTCCTGGCTACCTCCCCACCGCTGCCCGTGCTCCCCCCCTCTGCTCCCCACTCCCGCTCCCTTTCTCCCAGCGCCTCCCTCCGCCCGCCTTCCCCTCCTGTCTCCCCCTCCTGTCTGCGCCGTGGCAGCTGCTTCCAATGCACAGAGATGCACCAATTCATTCAGCCTCGCAGACTCTTTAAGGTCGTTACTAAATATATCAAGCAGAAGAAAGGGTCTTTTTTCCTATCTCTGAGCAGGGAGTATAAATGCCGGCCTTAGGATCCAAGCTGGTCCTCCCTGGTCCCAAATGGGAGGCAGTCCGGAGCCAGAGCCAGCCCGGGGGACAAGGGGAGCCCACCCTCTCACCAGGCAGGGGGGTGACCCCAGGGTGGGAAGGAAGGGACAGAGGTGAGGCAGGGTGGGGTGCAGGGGATGCTGGGGAGACACCGGGAATAAGAGACAAAATCCATTTTATATCTTCAAGAGTTCAACAGCTCTGGAGACAATTTTCGACAGTGCTATTTCTCCCCCTCTAGATTAATTTTTTTTTCTTTATTTTGAAGGAAATTAGAAAGTGTTGAAAGAACCTGACTTGCCAGTGCTGGGGAAGGGCTTCTGTTCAAATGCCCTAAGCAGTGCTGTCTCTGATATTTTTCTAAGTTGTAAGCAGATGACCTTGCTGCTTGAGCAGTAACCAGTGGTGAACTGCCAGACCTTCGTGTTGTGATTAGAGGAAATGTACAACAGAGTTAGTTTGTGTTAAGCGCTGGACAGATGCTGGACAGATGCCTGGCCTGCTCCTCAGCCCCTCCTCTTGGGTCATGGTTTCATGGCAGCTCCTCATCTATGCAATCCTCCTACGACACAGACAGCCCCTTCCTGGGAGTCTCTGAGACTTCTTCCCCTCCTCCTAATGCGTGTAGGCAGAGCAGGCCGAGTTGTGATTTAAGAGAAACGCCTCCTCCCCGTGCAGAAATATCTCCCACACAGCATGCAGTGCCCATCGTTTAGAAGTTCTTTGAGGGGAGATAAAAATATAAGTGGTATTTTATCTCCAAATAAAAAGTAGATGAGGTCACTGGAGAATGTGTAGGGCAATCGTTTGTAATTTTTTTGGTGTGTGTGTGTGTGTGTGTGTGATGGGATCTTTTATGCTGCGGCTGTCTCCCCAGGTAAAATGTGCGTACTGTCACAGCCACAGAGTTTTGCATAGAGGCGTTAGGAGGTGCGTGAATCCCTAGGGCCTTTCCTCAGACGTGCTAGACCTCCAAGTAAGAATCCCGGGGCCAAGACAGAGAGCATTTCAGTGACTATTGAGAGAAGATACAGTAACAATGGTCAAGAAGGAGAAGTTAAGTGGAGAACATTCTAGAAGAGTGAGATGTCATGGAAGCCACAGGCCAAAAGGGGTTCAGAACGGAGGAAGTGGTGCCCCGTAAATGCCTCAGAGAACAGAAGGACTGGGTATTCGTTAGAATTTGAACTTGTCAGGCTGTCACTGGTGACCCGGAAGAAAGGTTTCAGCTGGGGGAGAAGGGAAGGAGTCAGATTTTCAAGGCATGGCCAGCAGACAACATGGTGAGGACTGTTCGGATGCCCTGTTGAAAATCTTAGGCCAGAACAGGAAGGAAGAAGCAGCAACCAGTGCTTTGGAAACACAGAGGAAGGAACTGTTGCTTTCTGGGTGGAGAATAAACAGAAAGACTTCACAGAGGAGAGGATTTTTGAGAGGTGAGTCATTGAAAAATAAAATAAGAATTCACCGGGTAGAAAAGTTGGGGGGGGGGAACATTTCAGGTGGGAAGAAGAGCACTTCCATGGAGATGGAGGTATGGGAGGGGCAGGAACCGAGTGCTGGTTCACAGAGCGTGTGAGGAGGAAAGAAGATGTCACTGAAAAGCAGGCAGAAACCAGAGGGCACAGAGGCTGAGGAGTTTGTGCTATACCCTGTCAGGCAATGAACACTCATTGAAGAGATATTTTTAACATGCTTTTTTTTTTTCCTTCTGATTCTAAAAGCAATATAAGCTCATTATAAAACTTCTTTACAATATGGAAAAATATAAAGAAACGTAATTACTGTTAACATTTTGGCATGTTGCTTTTAGTTTTCTTCCCATACACCGTGTTTCATTAAATCTAAGACACCATCATTTGGGAGTGCATCGTTACTTTATGTGCCACTAAGACTGTGCGATTACACTTGATACAGTGCTGCTTTTCAGAGAGAGTGAGACGTTGCAGATAGGTTAACATGTGGGGAAAAAATTCTATGCCGTGGAATCGATAAAATGAAGCTGTGTAGTTTTTGACGTAAGTAGTTCCCCTTGTATTCCAAATTTTGTATCGGGCTTCTTTACTCAGAAAGATACCATGAGTTTTCTCCAGGTTATAAAAGTATTTGCAAAAATATTTTTAACAGCTGTGTAATATTCCATCTTGTGGATATTCTATAATTTACACAACCATTTCTTTATCAACAGATGTGATGTTGATTTCTATTTTTGAATACTGTATATAGTGCCTCAGCAAAAAATGGTGTGCATAGGCTTCTTGTGTTTTTGTTTTTATTATTTTTCTCAAAATAAATGTGCCCTACAAGATCAACATTGGCATAGATAATAAGACTTATCTTTGACAAATACATGTTATGCTTTCTCTCTCCAAGGGACATAAAGAAACTATTGGTGAACTTAGCTGTCAGCTCTGTGTTCAATCTCATAGCTTTTTTTTTTCTAATTGTGGTAAAATGCACATAACATAAATGTTACCATAATAACGATTTTTTAAAATTTTTTTAATGTTTATTTTTTTTATTTTTATTTTTTTTTTTGAGAGAGAGAGAGCACACATGAGCAAGGGAGGGGCAGAGAGAGAGGGAGACACAGAATCTGAAGCAGGCTCCAGGCTCTGAGCTGTCAGCACAGAGCCTGACATGGGACCCAAACTCATGGACTGCAAGATCATGACCCAAGCTGAAGTCAGACGCTTAACCGACTGAGCCACCAAGACGCCCCCCCCCCCATCATAACCATTTTTAAGCATACGGTTCAGTGACATTAGGGCATCCGTGTTATGTGTGGCTCTCACCACCATCCAGCTCCAGAACTTTTCTCATCTTGCAAACTAAAACTCTGTACCCATTTCCCCTCCCCCAGCCCCTGGCACCCAGCATTCTACTTCCTGTCTCTATGAAGTTGACTATTCTAGGTACCTCACCTAAGAGGAATCAGAGTATTGGTCCCTTTGTGATTGGTTGATTTCACTCAGTCTAATGTTCTCAAGGTTCATCTATAGCATGTGTGGCATGTGTCTATAGCACGTGTCAGAATCTCCTTCCTTTTTAAGGCTTATAATATTTCATTGTATGTATATACCACGTTCTGTGTTTCCATTCATCTATAGGTGTGCATAAGCTTTTATCTGAAGGTTGGGCTGTCTGGAAGAGATTCCCAGTCATCATTCAAAAGATACGAAAAAAAATTTAAACTCTTGATTCATATTATGGAATTGCTTTCCAAAAAAACTTTATACAAAGTTATACTCCCTCTAGCAGTGTATAGACATGCATGTCCGCATTGACTATTATTATTTGGTTTATTTTTGCTACTCTGATACTAGAAAAACAGCATGTCATTGTTTTAATATGAATTATTTGAACGTTCCTAATGAAGGTGAACTTTTTCTTATATTTTCATTAGCCAGATGTGTTCACTCTTTATAAGCTGTCTTTGTGTCCTGTGATCATCTTTGTTTAACTATGTAGTATTTTATTTATTACTTTATATATGCTGCTCATAGATTAATGATTCCCTCAAACAATCACCAATATTATCGTAGCGCCTCCCATCTTGCATCAGGCACTGTCTAGGCACTGGAGATACTGCTGGAAACCATCAGACCAAAACCCCTGCCCTCCTGGAGTTTATGTCCTCGTGAGGGAGACATTGAAGAAGATAAATGAGCAAATGGTGTTATATGTTAGAGAGTGTAAGTGCTAAGGAGATGAACTGGGGAAAGGAGGTAAATGCTGGGGCTGGGCATCGGGATGCCCTAGCTGAGGAGTCTGAGGCCAGCCCTAGGGGAGGTGAGGGAGGGAGCCCCAGCTCATCAGGCAGAGGGGCCAGACTGCACTAAGGCCCTGAGGCAGGAATCCGGGGGGAGGCGGAGGAAGGGGGGTGGTGCTGGCACAGAGTGAGGAAGAGGAAAGGGTGAGAAGTCAGGTCTGAGTGTGGCCAGAGCAGCAGCCCCTGACAACCCTGAGGGCTGCTGGCTCACTTTGGCCTCTTTCTCTGAGTGAGAGGAAGGCCATTAGGACACAGACTTGGAGCAGAGGGGTGACGCGATGTGACTGGCACTCTAAAGGAAAGCTCTGTTTCCGTGTTGAGGAGAGACTGTGGGAGGAAAGGGGAAGCCAAGAGAGCTGCTGGGAAGTTCCTGCAGTAGTCCAGATGACAGACAAAGGGCTTAGACCAGAGGTTAGCAGACGTCTGAGAAATAACCAGATTCCGATTCACCGATGAATTGGATGTGGGGGTGTGAGGGGAGGAGGACTCGGAACGTAGGGCCAAGCACCTGGAAGTCAGGAGTTGAGAAAGGAGAGGCAGCAGGGATGGATGAAGAGGGCACCGGAGCTCAGTTTTTGACAAGTTACATTTGAAACGTCTATTAAACATTCAAGAGCAATATCGAGTAGGTAGTTGGATATACGAGTCTGCAGTTCGGGGAAGAGGTCCGGGGTGGAGACATAAATCGGGGAATTGTCAGCATTCAGATGGTATTTAAAGCCCTGATACTGTGCGAGGTCACTAAAGAATGGGGAGTGATGGGCAGAGGGAGGAGGACCCCGAGCACTGAGCAGGCTGCGTCCAGTGTCAGAAGCAACCTGTTCCCTTGGCATGGTTAGCGGGCACGGTCAGCACCCACCCCGAGGGCTACTGGGCTGGGGGTAAGCAGGTGGCCGCGGGAGGAGCCAAAGACGTGATCACACCTGCGTTTCAGATCTGTGGGCCTGTGGGGTCGCCTGTGGTTTATGCCCTCTCTCCTGAGCATGGAGGGAATCTGAGAGCTTCCTATCAGAGGTCCCAGCAGGCAATGGCTAATGTCTCCGATTTCCATGGTTACTTTTGACCAAAGATCAGCTAACTCTTTCATCTAGGGAGCCATCATCAACAGGGCAAAGCACATTGGCAGCCCTTTGATATTGACAGGGGAAACGGCAGGTTTGGGAGAAAGAAAGGAGAAGAAAGGGAAGGGAAAGGCAGGGCCCAAAGGGAGGCTTAGGGCTGAGTGGCAGGCAGCTCCTTTAAGCAGTCATTCTTAAGGGGCTGGGGAAGGGGAGGCACATCCAAACACCTGGCAAGTTTGTAAATCTATTTATCCCTGGCCTCCAAGCCTTTGACCCCAGGAGATTTTAGGACCCTCTCCTGCCCCAACACGAACCTCTCCCCATCCCCGACAGAGAACCCTCACTTTCTATTAGATTGAAGCTGGGATGGAATAGCAGTGCTTGGCCAGAAAGGATGCCTTGCCGATCCATGATTCCTTCCCTCTGTGGCTCAGAGACATATCAGTATGAAGAAGGGTGACTCTATAGTTTGCCACTCAAAACAGGGCACTTTTGACATGGGAGAAAGGGGGACCTACTAATAATTACCCAGAACAACATACCTAAATTGGGACTGTCCTGGGCAAACTCTGGTGTTCAGATCACCAGCATCACTTTAAATGCCCATTGAGAAATTCCAGTTATCAGCATCCCCTAAGGGAGATTATTGTAAAAAATAAATCTCTACACTAGACTGAAGATGTGCTGGTTCAAAATCTTTGGACAAGGCCCTACCGGGAAGGAAGAACTGCTAACCAAAGAGGGATTCTGCTTCCTGGGAAACTCAGCCTTCCATGTGTTCAAGGTGGTCAGTTCCTAGTCTCCTCTCTTGGCCTCTGGGCTGCCCCCTTTTCCCTGACTAGGTGCTGAGCATTGGTAGTAAAACATTAAGAATTATCTCTCTGGGGGCATCTGGGTGGCCTAGTCAATTAAGCATCCAACTCTTGATCCCAGCTTAGGTCATCATCTCATGGTTTGTGGGTTCGAACCCCGCATCAGGCCCTGTGCTGACAGCATGGAGTCTGTTTGGGATTCTCTCTCTCTCTCTCTCTCTCTCGTATACCCAGGACTCCAAAAGGACAGCAGGATTAACTCCTCATTAGATGTCAGTCCTCTGGCACGTGTCCCTCCCATAAACCAGCATCATCCCCTTTCATAATCCATTCTGGCTCTGTCATCTGTGAATTTAAAACCGTTTTGAGTTTCATTTATATTTTAAGTCTGTTTTATCTTCTTTGGATTACAAATGCCATAAATTTCCCACCAGTTGAATAGTGCTTCGTTTATTTGTTCTGAATGCCAGCTCTCTCCCTGCACGGATCCTAGACTTCTGAAAGGTAGATGACAGTGGATCTTTCCGGGAAGCCGTATATGCTCTTTCCACAAGTGGTACTTCTGTTTCAACAGTCATAGGGTGGGGAGGGACCTTGAACATAGTCAAAGTGAATTTACTTTCCAATTCTGCCCACCAGATCTCTTTACTTGTAGCTTCCCAGCCTGCTTGAATACACACAATGACGGAGCACTTACTACCTACAGAAGCAACCAGCCCCACATCTGCAGAATGTCTTTCTTTTAATGTTGGAGTTTTTTTTCCAACCTTATATAGATATATACATGTCATATTGTGTAAGTTTAAAGTGTATAACACGATGATTCAATACACATATTTATTGTGAAATGATTACCACAACAAGGTTAGTGAACACGTCCATCACCTCAATGTTGTTGCTTAAAAATCAGCCTCCTCTAGGATAGGATGATTTATGTGGTAATAGAGTCGGAGACATCAGTGTGAACTCCTGTTTAGCTCAATATAGATACATGTGGTTACTATAGAAATATTTATAAATATGTATACATACATGGGTTAGATACACACATACTTTCATGCTCTGTCATCTGAGAGGGCCTAGAAGCAAGGGACACCCCAGTAGCAATGAGCACATCTAGCCCCCAGGTCTTGGTTTCTAAAACCATTCTCCAATAAAAGGAACTAGGGCTTCCTGGAGAAATAGCTGATTGTAGGACTAGGGCAGGAAATATATAAGACAAAACTGCAGCACCTATTAGTGGTAGAATGTAAGGAATTGGTCAAAAATCCACAGTGATGGGTATGTCCAAGAGGCTAGGAGCCAACTGAAAGAGCTCCCAGCAGCCAAAGCTGGAACAATTTAAACAATAACAAGGAAGTGTAAGATTATAACCCAAAGTGTAGAATAATATCAACGAATCTCTACTGATATAAATAAATGATTGAACAAATACCTAAATGAGCAAGAATAGATAAACTCCCATATAGAAGAATTCCAAATAATGTATGTAGATACTTCACCTTCAAGGTGAATGAAGCGTGACTACACTCCTTACGTGTGGGCTTCACATAGTGATTTCCTTCCAAAGAGTGCAGTCCGGAAAGCAGGGGGAAGAGTAACTTTATAGTGAAGAAATCTGGCAAACGATACCTCAGCCACGTGATCAAGGTTAATATCAACAGGGATAAATCAGATTGAATAGTATGTGTCCTTGATATGATGTGATGAACATGGCATTTTATCCCGGTTGTCTTCCCCAAACCTGTAGCCGTTGTCTAACCATGAGAAAAATATCAAACAGATCCCAAATGAAGGACATCCACAAAATACCTGATCAGTACCCCTGATACTGTGCAGGACATCGAAACCAAAGAAAGTGAGAAACCGTCACAACCAAGGGGAGCCTCTGGAGACCTGACCACTAAATGTGAGGTGGTATCCTGGGTTGGGTCTGGAAGAAAAAAGGGACATCAGGTGAAAACAAAGGAAATCTGAATAGAATATTGACTTTAGTTAATGATGTCTCAGTATCAGTTTATTAAGTGTAACAAAAGTCACATATTAATGTAGGAGGTCAGCGATCGAGGAAACTGGGTGTGTGGAATATAGGGGAACCCTCTGTACTATATTTGCAATTTTTCTGTAAATTTAAAACCATCCCTAAACCAAAAATTTTTGAAAAAATGAAAATCAGGCTTTCCTGCCTGCCTCCTCCCATTGGCTCTGCCCTTAGCCTGAATGCATTCTCCTGCACAGCCATCACACTGCTCCCCCTGCCCCATCTGTTTTCTCATTTCCAGTCGGATGCCTCCGTCTCCTTCATCAGATCCTAAGTCCTGGTTTCACCTTCTCCCGCTGACCGGATCACCCTTCTCCAGACAACTCAGTTTGACTGTAGCCTCCCGAGTTCCCTGACTTGTCCAGGACTGAGCACCGCACTCCCAGTGTGGCTGTTCAGCCCAGGGAAGAACTGGGCCCTGTCACCTCCTTCTGCTGATACACTGTATCTCTATTAGTATAGCCCTCAGCGACTTCAACGACTTATACTTTGGGGGACAGCCACCTCACATCCCAATGTCTCCAGCTCAACTACCCAGTTTTTTTTTCACACAGCTTCACTGCAACCAATAGAAGGAATAACTTCCTGAAGAGTTGAAGTGGTAGTGAGTGTTCCATCAATGGGGGTATTTAAGTACACTGGGCAGCTACAAAGAAAAGGACGATTTGGTGGGTGCGTTTCCAGTCTCCTGGGCAAGTTGCTCAACTGCTCTCACCTCAGTTTCCTCATCTTAACAATGAGGGTAACAATAGAACCTGCCGCGTAGGGTGTTGAGGACTGTACAAGTTTGCGTGTATAAAGGCCTTAGAGCAGTTTCTGGCACCCTGTTCTACACCAGTGTTTGCTGTTATTTTCAGCTACTATCTAATGTTTGTTTCAGGGTAGAGATAGTCCAAGTATAAGACCTGCCAGCAGCCCCTGACTCACAGGTCCCTTTTGGGATCCTGGCTCTGACACCAGTTCTGACCTAGTTTCCTCCCCAGCTCTGTGTCATCTGCCCATTTGACCAGCAGGCCCACCAGGGTCCCTTCCAATTCGTTTGTGTGCAGGTTGAACAGAAGGAGACTGAGGGCAGAGCCCCGTGGAGAGTATGATGGGGTGATAAGGCTGGGTCGCCTCCCGGCCAGGCTGGTATCACACGAGTAAAATGAAACACCCTGTCTCTGGGCGCCAGATTGGTTTTACCACAAATCATGACAAGCGCCTAACACATGCTAATGACTCACTTCCTTTGGTTTTAAAGACCAGCCATTTCAGGAACATCAGGGTAAATGATGGGCTCAGTAGCTCTCGAGAAAGAAGTTAGAGGTGCTGGCATCTGAACTTAATTAGACTCCTGTGCTCTTTATAAGGCCTGATAAGGTCAGGCCAATACATTCGGCGTTAATAACGTTATCAGCACGGCGTGGTCGGCAAGCGTTGCCAAAGTCGATATGTCAAGTTTTTGTGGTTCGAAACATGTGCCTTCAAGTCACACTCAGGCTTGTTTCTTGCGCGCCAACAGCTGGTGCCACATCTGGAAAGCCTGCCTCTGCTGTGGCTTCTTTTCTCCTATGAGGGGTTTATGGGACACCCCACCCCACCTCAATCCTTTTAAAAGAAAAGGGCTCATGCATTCATTCTCTGATGGCCTGTCAAGTGGCAGCCCTATACATTTGCTCCAGGGGACCCATGTGGACAAGCCAAGCTCACACTCCAGGGCAGTGGAGCTCCAACATCAGCATGCAGAATAACCATGGGGAGGGTGCAGTGCCTAGGCGAGAGGCATTTCTGGACCCCACGCCAAGCCCACTGTGTTAGAATTGGGGGCAGGAGTGGTGCATGGCCTGGGGCTCTGCATTTCTCTGCATTTCTGGCTCTGCTCCGCAGGTGATCCAAGGCCTACAGTTCAAGAAATACTCATCAAAGGGTTTTTAGGCCCCCATAAGCCATCCACCATAAAATACTGGATCATTAGTATAATTAGCAAGTTGTTCATTCTGTCTTGAAGGAGCATCAGATAAGACTTCACAGAGACTTACAGCCCAAGCGCAAGCAAGAGAGAACGTGTAGGTGGGAAGGGCATAGAGCAGTCACTGAAGTCTCATGTGGGAAGGAAATACATTTAAGACATGAGCCTTGGAGACAAACAAACCTGGGTTGAACTCCAGCCCACCCCTTGGTGCCTGTATGTCCTTAGGCAAGTTACCCAAACTTTCTGAGCCTCAGTTTCCTCATCTGTGAAGGGCACCTCCCTCCCTCTACCTCACAGGGTTGACCGGTTAAAAAAGAATAAATATCATAATCCAGGGTATTCACCAAATTGCATGGCATAATGTAGGGATTCCACAACTGATAATTGCTAATAAAAATAGTACTAAGAAGAAATAACAATCAGATAAATATTATTCTAGCTTATTGAGGGGTTTCTGGGTTATCCTGCAGAGGCCATGAGTGGCCAGCCATCAGAGTTTTAAAAGCAAAGGTCATATTTCATTCAGTCAGCTAATGAACATTTATTATACACCTACCACATGCTGGGCTGTGCCAGGCACCGAGGCTGATTAGGTTTGTGTGTTAGAAGATGGCTCTGGTGGCAGTGTGGGGGCTGGGCTGGAGACAGGGGACCATTACAGATTGCTGCAATAGTCCAAGCCAGTGGTTTCAAACTTGAGCGTGCATCGGAACCGCCTGGAGGCCTTTTTAAAAACACAGATGGGGGGCGCCTGGGTGGCTCAGTCGGTTAAGTGTCTGACTTCAGCTCAGGTCATGATCTTACGGTGCATGAGTTTGAGCCCCGCATTGGGCTCTGTGCTGAAAGCCTGGATTCTGGGTCTCCCTGTTTCTCTGCTCCTTCCCCTTTGTGCTCTGTCTCTCTCAGTCTCTCAAAAATAAATAAATGTTAAAGAAAACACACACACACACACACACACACACACGCACAGATTACCTGACCTCATCTTTAGAGTTTTGATGTAGCTAGTCTAGAGTAGGGTCTGAGAAATTTGCATTTTAAACGAGTTCCCAGGCGATGCTGATGCTGCTGGTCAGGGGACCACGTTTAGAGAACCGTTGCTCCAGACCAAAGAAGAGAGCATGAAAACAGAAACAAGAGGCAGGTACTAACTAGGGATGGTGGGGGGCTGGTTCTAGGCAAGGTTTTAGGGGTGGAATGGACAGGAAATGGTGACGACAGGGCCCCACGGACACTGGGATTGGGCTGCCTCTCAGTATAGCCTCAGGTTTGCTTGTCCCTGGAATTTCTGCCCAGCACAGGGGTCCTGCCAACCCACCAGCCTCAGGGGGGAGGAAATGCAGCAATGTGGGCGGGCTATTCCTTTGGCACCTTCAGTCCCCTGGTCCCAGTGGGGGTTTCCCACTGTGGTTTTTATCTCTGTGTATGTTCAGAGGAGAGCTTTTTTTTTTTTTTTTTTGCTTCTCTATTCCTCCTGGGATGTTGATACCGCCAAGATGCTCGGGTACCGTTCCGCAAGAGTGCCCGAGGTGTGTATTGAATTTCGGTCCCGGATCATTTAATGCGTGGTGACAGAGGGAGCGGATGTTGTTTGGATTCATGTGGAACTCTCCGCCTTTTCTATTTTCTGTACCAAAAACCGCAGAGCCTTGCTCGGCAGCTGGCCCCTGAGTTCCCCGCCTGTAAAAACCTCGCGGCACCAGGAGCCCCTTGTCCCCACGGCATTGCTGAAGCCGCTTGTGAAACCCAGTGGAAAATTGTAGCGTTTGTGCGGGTCTTTGGAGCATCCGTTTCATTTAAAGCTCTCTACCACTCAAGCTGTTACTGAATTAAACATCGACACCAACAACAATCAATAGCCTAATAACATTATGTTCTGAAATGTGTTCTTTAATAATGACTGTGAAGCTCTTTGAGGGTGGAATGACTCTGTGTCGGTGCGCACTAAACGGTGATCTGCATTCATTCCTTTACAGCTGCTAGTTTTGAAAAATGGCTCTGAGTGTTTCTTACCGAGGCAGAGTGTCCTGTTTTCTGTGGATCAGAAACTTCTCTTAGGTACTGGCTGTGATCCGCCCCTCCTGGGCTTGTTCTAGAAGGCTGTTGCTGGCCTCTCAGCCTCTCCTCTTTTTTCTTGCCTGGAGTGTTGACTGAAAAACTGGACAGAGAGACCCAGTCGTTGTGACCCCAGGCCCAACTTCAGATGGGCGTGGGGTGGAGGTGTGGAGGCTGCGTGCCCAGGAGTAGGGGTTTGTTGCTTCCCGGGCGCGGTGATGTTCCGAATCTTCCTAAAGAAAGTTCAAGACATGGGAACTGTCTTCTGGGATCTTGTGTTCTAAAAGACACTGGCAAAGAAGGCAGAAGCACAAGTGCATGTGGAGGTTAACCAGTTACTGTTAAAATTAGATGCCAGCCTGGGGGGGGGGGGTAGGTGTGTATTGTAGGGTAAGGCATGAGATCAGTGCATGTGAACATTGGCACGTTTATGCTCATATGGAGTCAAAATTCTCTTCCTTAGCCGTCACCACTCAAAGGGAAGGAGGAACTAAGAGAGAGTGCATTTTGGCTCTTAGATTTGGGATTGTAAGGCCTCGGAAAGGTTGATGATTTCTTCAAGATCCTATGTCTGGTTGGGCTGCTCCCTGGACACATGCTCAGTCCCTCCCCTCCTTTCCCTCTGACCCAAGATCCAGTCTGCTAATTAATGTTTTCTAATATCACTGAAATTATTTTCATTGGCTTTTGGGGAAAAAAATTATATTGGAGAATTTTAAGCATATGCAAAAGTAGGCAGAATAGTATAATGAGCTTCCTATAATTTTGGTGAGTTTTTTAATGACTGTTATTCCTAATCATTGATGTCCCGGAGTACATTGATGTCTTGTTTGGGATAACAAAGGATGAGGCAAAGATTAGGAGAGGCAGGTAGAATATAATGTTGCAAGAATGTAATGTTGTAGAAGGAAGTATAACTTACAACTTCTGTTGACTTCCATCTTCTCCAGGAGGGGCCTTCAGACTCGAATGGGTAGAACCAATCATCTACTAAGGGACCTGCAGCCTAAGGCAGGTGAGGTGCACATCTGGTCATCTGAAATGAAATCACCGGACAAAGTGCATCTCAAGGGCTGGGGAGCTCACAGTCATGCTCTTAATGACACGTGGTGATCCTGAAAAATGGTGCAGAGAAGAGAACAGGCAAATCATTTCAGATGGGAGGAGAAAGGAGTGTATCTCTCAATTAAAGAAGAGTGAGTTCAAACAAATGGCTTGAAAGTTTTTAGGACACTGTGTTTGATCACCATGAGCTGGCACTGGCTGCCTAAGAACAATCCACATACCAACTAACCGTGTTTCCCTTGCAAGAAGGCATTTGGCTGGTAGATTGGCAGAATGCTGTAGACATAGTTTATTTTTATTTTAGTGAAGCAATTAACAGCCTCCCCACATATTATAGTAACTAATATGTTGACCCATGAGCCACATGATCATTCTCTTAGCGGGATCATGCCCTGAGGTTGAATCAAAGGCCTGAGGGAGGCTTTAAATAGAGTGCCTGGGGCCCTGTCCTGGGTCCTTCCTTGATGAACCCACTTTTATCAGTCACTCAACAGAGGATACAGAAAGCATGCTCTTCAGAATTATAAATGACAGACTAAGACCAGAGGTGAAAGAAGAATGATTCCACATTTGAAGAGGGAAGGGTTTCTTATGTAAGCAGTTACTTTTCCCTCAGATACTGGTGTGTGTACAGATATGTGTGTGCACTTGTATGCACACTATTCTTTATTTTCCAAGCGGGTACTTGGTTTGACTTAGAGGACACTAGTGTTGGTACGATGAGCTCTTCTTCCTACGGAGAAAGGCACAGAAATTGACACTGCTGGCAATGATAGCTACACTTTATGGAACATCTACTATGTCCCAAACGATGAAGCAGGCTGTTCAGAAAAGAGTTAACGTAGCAGGCCTAAAACTGTTCTCCGTCGAGAGCTTAGCTTCCAAGGTTGACCCTTGGCCGGCATCTGGTAACTTGGATTTGGGGAGAATTCCCACTATCCCCAGCACTGATGAGACGCCCCACTGAGCCTAAGTTGTTGATACACACTATGGTGTATGCTGAACACCTGCTTTCCTTCTGAGAGTCTGGAATTTGGGCACACAGTGGGCAGAGGATGCCTACATGACCAGCCCCTAAAATAACCTTGGGCACTGAGCCTCAGATAAACTTTCCAAGTGGACAGCATTTCACACATGTTGTCACAGCCTCTTGCTTGGCAATTAAGTGTGTTCTCTGTGACTCTACTGCGGGAGGACTCTTGGAAGCTTATTCCTCCAGACTTCGTGCAGTACACCTTTTCCCTTTGTTTATTCCACTTTGTACCCCTTCTCTGTGGCTGTGAGTACCATATGCTGAGTTCTGAGAATCCTCCCGAAGAGTCGTTGAGCCTGGGGTGGTTGTGGGACCCCTGATCCACAAGCTTGCTACTCATCCCCTCTTATAGCAGTCCTGCACGTATTGTTGGTAACTGCCAGAGCCGGGGCTTGAACCAGGTCTGACTCCACGGGCTCATTTGTTCTGTGTCACAGAGCAGCCTGAAGCTCCTTTACACTCGCTGCTAATATAGGCCCTAAGGCTTGAATGGAGAGTCCTGCTGTTCTTGGACATCCAGACGAGTCTCCTAGTCTCATCTTGGTGTTATCTGAGGTGAAAATAAACCACGAGACAGCCCTCCTTAAAGCAGCTGGGGCTGGTGGGGGAAGGGAGGAGTCCCATGGAATTTATTCCTGTTGGTCTCATGCCGGTGGATTCTCTGTGCCTCTCTTTCTTGTTACCTGTCCCTGAAGGACCAGTTGGTCATATTCTCAGGCAAAGAAGGTGTGGCTGTGAGGGCTAATCGAAGGTTAGGGACTAACCTTGGCTGTAGCCTCACCCCAGTGAGTGGCCGGGAGCCTCTTCCTTTTCCTATCAGATTAACAAAGGACAGTCTCCAAGCCCATAAAATGTACACGGAATGAACCCTGATGTAAACTGTGGACTTGGGGTGATAATGTGCCCATGAAGGTTCATCGATGGTAATAAATGTACTTATTGTGGTGAAGGATGTCAATAGTAGAGTAGGGGAGGCTGTGCGTGTATGGGGACAGGGGGTGTATGGGAACTCTCTGTACTTTCTGCTTAATTTTACTGTGAATCTAAAACTGCTCTAAAAAATTAAGTTTATTAATTTTTTTTTTTAAAGCACATGCTGTAGCTCTCCAAATAGAGTTTAGAGAATGGATTAGGGCAGCAAGAGATCGCTGATTTCTTAAAAGGGTGACTAATTTCTAACGTCCCCCACTGCTATCTCCATTAAATGCACTGGAATGTCTTTGAAAGGGAAGAAATTGTCCCCTTTCTTTTGCCAACTGGCATGTGACGTGCCCATCCTCTCCTCCAGCCTGAGAAGGCAGAGAATGCCCAATTCTGTCTTTAAACTGCATCCTTCACCTAAGGTGCCCTGGGGCTGAGAGAGCCAGAGGTGTATCATGAAATTACCCTTTTAATGAGTATCCTGTTTCCAGAAGCCCCCCCTCCCCCCGCTTTAATGCTGGGGCTGCAACAGGACCTATGTAGGGGTAAGAGGAGGCAAATAAGGAAGCAATGTCCCCCTGTGCAGCCCTGGTGGGTGGTACAGAGATGGGAGGGAGGAGGGCCCCAAAGGACGGGTCCCAGTACCCCCAGATTCAAAAACATTTCTCCCGAGTGTTGCAGGAAGTGGTGAGAGGTTATGTATGTGTTGAAGAACTTGCCAGGTCCTGTTTCTAAACCCCTCCCCCACCATCTCCGCTCCCACCCCCACCCCCACCAAATGTGTCTTTGACTTCTCACCCACTTTGGACCCAACTTCCTGAGTGGAGAGTCCATCACACTCTCTTGTTTCTTTAGTGTTTATTTATTTATTTTGAGAGAGAGCACATGTGCTAGCGCAGGGGGGAGGGGCAGAGAGGAAGAGGGAGAGAGGGAATCCTAAGCAGGCTTCTCACTGTCAGCCCAGAGCCCGATGCGGGGCCCTGGGTCAGGAATCATCATGGGATCATGACCTGAGCCAAAATCAAGAGTCAGACACTTAGCTGACTGAGCCACGTAGGCTTCTTAAGTCTATCATACTCTAATGCAGTAGATACAGTCAAAGCAAGGGACAGTCCCCACCGCAACAACATGTGCCACCTTCAGAAGACTGAGTATGGGGATCAGCCAGAGGGAAAACAAGAAGAAAGCCACGTCAGAACAAGCTCCAGGCCCATAGGTCTGGGTTTAAATTAGCTGAGGCTGCTTTCCCGCTGTGCACCCTCAGGCAAGTTGCTTAACTTTGCTGAGCCTTCATTTCCTCATCAGTAAACTAGGGGTAATAATAGTTTCTATCATACAGAGCTGTTGTGAAGATTGAAGGGGGTCATTTGGCTACAGCGCACATGGTTTATAATGAGTGTTCAGTGAGTATCGGCTGCTGCTTCTGTTGACGGTGCTGATGCCCTTAAGAGCAGGCCCTCCCCAGGGCCGCAGGAGAGACACGCTGCTGCTTCTGCCATCCCTCCCTCCCTTTCTCTGTCTGCACTTTACTTCGGTTCCTCTCTCTCTAAGAAATCTGTCACTGGCCCCTGCAGAGAGCCCCCCAGTGCCAGGCACACCTTGGTCCCAAAATCTTTTTAGAGCATTTCCTTCCCTTCACCAGAGTGATGCCTCTTCTCTTAAAATGAGTGCCCTGCTTCTCCAAGTGCACTTTCCAGAAAGTTCTCTCTGCCCCTGACATCTCCATCTGAGAGTGTATCTGTCACCCTGGCACACCACTGTGCCTTGAAGAAATGGGTCTGTCTGTGTTAGTGTTTGTACCTTTTAAGCTGTGGTTGCACGTTTCTGTGATTTAAAAGAGAATCTGGCCCAAAGCAAATTTTTGTTTGTTTGGGTTTTTGTTGATGATGGTGGTGTTTTTGTTTGTTTTGTTTTGCTTAACCACCACTCTTTCTTTTCTTTTTTTTAATTTATTTTAATTTTTATTTTTTAAATTTACATCCAAGTTAGTTAGCATATAGTGCAACAATGATTTCAGGGGTAGATTCCTTAATGCCCCTTGCCCCTTTGGCCCACCCCCCCTCCCACAACCCCTCCAGTAAGCTTCTGTTTATTCTCCATATTTAAGAGTCTCTTATGTTTCATTCCCCTCCCTGCTTTTATATTCTTTTTGCTTCCCTTCCCTTGTGCTCATCTGTTCTGTCTTAAATTCCTCATATGAGCGAAATCATATGATATTTGTCTTTCTCTGACTAATTTCACTTAGCATAATACCCTCTAGTTCCAGCCACGTAGTTGCAAATGGCAAGATTTCATTCTGATTGCTGAGTAATACTCCATTATATATATATATATATATATATATATATATATATATATATACACATACATACATACACACCACATCTTCTTTATCCATTCATCCATCGATGGACATTTGGGCTCTTTCCATACTTTGGCTATTGTTGATAGTGCTGCTATAAACATGGGGGTGCATGTGTCCCTTCGAAACAGCACACCCGTATCCCTTGGATCAATACCTAGTAGTGCAGTTGGTGGGTCGTAGGGTAGTTCTATTTTTAGTTATTTGAGGAGCGTCCACACTGTTTTCCAGAGTGGCTGCACCAGCTTGCATTCCCACCAACAATGCAAAAGAGATCCTCTTTCTCCGAATCCTCGCCGACATCTGTTGTTGCCTGAGTTGTTAATGTTAGCCATTCTGACACCACCACCGTTTCTGACTATAACATTTATTTTCAACGATCGGGATAAGATCCTGCCCGAAATGATGATGCACAAGAGCGGGCAGTACGAGATCTTTCTCAAGAACGCTGGTCCTAGAGCAGGGTCATGGCTGGAGAGAGAGCACACACTGCCTCCAGAGACTCACGCACACCCTAGTCTCATGGTACACCACCACTTCACAACTACGTGACCTTCGGGGAGTCACTTGACCTCCTGCACCTCATCTGTGAAAAGGGATAATTGGTTCATTTAGGGGGAACATGAGAACATGCAGATAAAGTCCTCAGCCCAGTGCCTGGCTGGCGGCAAGAAGTCAATAAATGCTGAGCTCTCATTATGACACATTCTAAAATTCAATCAGAACCTGTGCTTAAAGCAGCTGTTTTGGAATATATTGAAGAAGTTGGTGTCAGTCAGCTTGCCTCCTGGAACCCACGTATTCATTCATCTGATGGCAAATGTAATCGTAAGCCCTTAACAGAGGCAGGCAAGCTTCCCTGTGCCACTTATGTAGCACCTTATGGGGAGTTGCCCTCGGCCACGGAGGCCAAGATCATCTAGAACCCCACAGATGTTGCTAAATAAACCTTTGCGATGATCGCAGATGTCAAGAAGGTCACACTCCTCCCTCCAGGGCTCACCTTTACAAGTTTTGTCATCACAGCCTCTTTGTGGACTCCAGAGGCAATGGCTGCAGAATCTTGTATTCACCGGCCTGAATGTGACTCAGACCCTTTGGGCATAGGGTGGGTGACAGCGCCCTCAAACACGAGCCAGGAAGAGTGACGTTGCTCATCATTGCCCTGAGATAACACCACCCCTCTCCTCTAGAAACTCTAATGAGGGAAAAACAGCTGGACCCACCTGTATGGAGAAACATTTTTATTTTCAAGGGGTTCCAGATTGAATGTCAGGGGAACTGATCAGTTATGCACAAGCCAATGAAGAGAACAATAAAAAGAATAGCTGTTCTTTTTAAAAACATTTTTTTAATGTTTATTTATTTTTGAGAGAGACAGAGACAGAATGTGAGTGGGGGAGGAGCAGAGAGAAAGGGAGACACAGAATCCAAAGCAGGCTCCAGGCTCTGAGCTGTCGGCACAGAGCCCGACGCGGGGCTCGAATCCACAGACCAGGAGATCGTGACCTGAACTGAAGTCAGATGCTTAACCGACTGAGCCACCCAGGCACCCCAAGAATAGCTATTCTCTATTGAGCCCTTTGTCAGCACTATAAGTGCATGATCTCATTCAGTTCTCACAACAGCCCTTTGAGGTAGATACTATTATTGTTTCCATGGCACAGATGCAAAATACGATGCTCAGAGAGGTTGGGTAACTTGCCTGAGGACACAGAACAAGGACAGGATAGCAAGCATATTTGAACCCAGGTGAGTGTGCCTCCAGAGGTGGGGCTCCTAAACCCAGGCCCCTGCCCAAACGGCACAAGGCAGTGGGCCGCAGTGCTGTGATTTGCAAACTACTTTCTCAGTGTAACCCTTTGGAACAAAAAAAAACTCTTCTGCAGCCTCTAATGTCTAAATCAGGTCTGGGTGGAACTGTGGTGAAGAGGGTTAGAGGCTCAGGGTCTTACTCATCCTCTCCTCTTCCCCGTGGGGTCCTTGAAGACCTTTGAGCCCCACAGGACACAAACCAAAAAGCTCTGGTGCAGCTGAAGGAATATGGACTTCAGAGCTTCTGTTCTTTCTTTGTGATGGGGAATGCAAATATTGGCCTTACAGAGCTGTCGGCAAGATCAGTTGAGCTAATGCCTTTGAAGCACCTAGTATGCTCCCCAGCTACTATTATTAGTATCCTAACTGGTATGTTTCATGGGAAAATAAGAGTTAATTCAGAGGGGGCTGTAGTGGGTTGGATGGTGGTGCCCCAAAAGGGAGGTCCATTCCCCACTTCCTGGATCCAGTGATATGTTAATGGCAAAAGATGCGATTCAGTTAAAGACCTTGAGAAGAGCTTATCCTGGACTACCTGGGTGGGCCCTAAATGCAATCACATCCTTCCTTAAAAGAGACCAACAGAGGGGGTTTTGAGAGAAGAGGAGGCATTGGGACTGTGGAGGCAGAGATTGGAGCGAGGCGGCCACAAGCCAAATGACACCTGTAGCCACAGAAGCTGGAAGAGACCAGGAAGAGATTCTCACCTAGATCCTCTAGGTCCAGGAACACAGCCCTGCCCATTCCTTGATTTTGCACTTCAGGCCTCAAGGTCTATGAGAGAATACATTTCTCTTTTTAGCCATCCAGTTTGTGGTAACTTGTTACGGCAGCCTTAGGAAGCTAATACAGGAGTGCGCGGCCCCAGCACGGTCCTGGCACACACTTTCTATACGGGAATCGTTTCACACAAAGATGGAGGAGAAGGGCACATCAAAGGGACACGCCTCATTCTTGGATGTGGGCAAGCAGGCTTTGTCAGGAGCCCTCTCCGCTCTTTGAAGACCCTTCCAGGGGCAGAATCTCCTGATCACTGTAGATTCCTACCCAGATTTCCTTCTCCCTCCTGAACCTCAGCTCCAGCGATCACAACGTTGAGCTAGTTATTTGTAGTACCCAGATTGTCATTTCTGACAACAGGTCTGCATTTATCCGTTGAGTCCGATGATTGTGCGGACAGGAGCATTATTTCTGCTGTCACCATCGAGCTTCATCACCATCCACATCCAGGCCTGGAGGGGGCTCTCGACACGAGCAAGAATGCCTCCTGGATGCTGCTCTCACTACAGCAACTCCTCCTCACTTCACTTCAGTGCTGTCCTTGAACACTGAAAGTGGCACTGAGCCAAGTTAGGTCCGGTCCGCCGCGTGGGGCTTGTGTGGTCCGGGGTCCAGCGTGGGCCTCCATGTTCTCCAGCTGCAAAGACATTCCTCCCAGGGTGATCCCACAGCAGCCAGGCCATTGAGGCTTCTCCGCAAGAGCCATCTGGCATTGGTTTTTCACCTATACCTCCGAGAGTTTGCCAGAGCTGCAAAGTAAAGAAGCAGCAACGCATTTTTGGCCACCGCACCTGCTGAGGGAGTGTCACGTGCTGGTTCTGCACTCAGTGGTATAATTTGGAGAGAGCTGTGCCAACAGGAATCCCTGGTCTAGTTAAAATAATATGTTAGCTCATGACTAGAATAAGGCATTATTGTTGGGTGAAAAGAAACTAGAATTTGAAGTCAGAGGAAGCAAATTCAAGGCCCAGCCCTCCCCTTCCCAGCTCTCCAGGCACATGACTAACCTCTGGCCTTTTAGTTTTGCACTGAAAGGGGGAGGGGAGACGAATAATGACCCCTACTGGATCGCTGAGAAGCTTAAGTCATACATGTGGGTAAACCAGAAAGCATTCTGCAACTGCATGGCGTGTTTTGAGTCCTAAGATCAGGGCCACGTTAGACCAACTTACACATTTTTCCACTGAAGGACCACTGTTGAGGGCTGGCCCGCTTACCATTTATTGAAGCTTCTGAGTCTACAGAGACCTCCAGCCAGGCTCCTATCACACGTTGCCCCATCTCCCTTGTCGTACATTGAATTTCAAAAGATGCTGGCTGGTTTTCTCTTATCTCTAAGAAAGAGTATTATGGTTTGCATCTCTCTCTTTCCAAAGGAACCAATACAGACATCAAAAGGAAAAGAAGAAAGCTCGTGCCATCCCCAAGGACTGAGTGCTCGCAGATGCCTAGGCTTGATCTGCCCCTTTCCTGACCTGTGGTTTGGGAACAACTTGGGCACAGCTGCACAGGGCCCGGACCTGCTGGCTCTTGCGAGGGGCGATGGGCACGAGGAGAGGAGAGAGTTTAGAGGAAAAGGCTACTGAAGTGAATCACTGGTTTCCTGTCTTCCCTGAGGAGGACACTCAGGTGGCTGAGCAGTGGGCTGGGCCTGGCCCAATAGCCCAAAAAAATGAATGGCCCCTTGGAGTAGAAGTCAGCTCGGCAACAGGAAAAGAGCTAGAAGGATAAGGACAACGTGTCTGTTATTCTCTACCCTCAGGGAGAATGCATTTCCACAAGTATGGAAGGAAGACTCAGATGCGTTATGAATATATAGACTCAATATATAATCCTTCTAGGTATTTATACCTTAGCCTGTTCTCTACATGTTCAGCTCTAGCAATGTTGTTATAAACTCCTAAATGGCAGAGATGATGACCATCCAAATTCTTTCGTACTGGACTCAGGATGCCATTTGTCACCTGGCCCTCAAGTGGACCTCAGTAAGACCTGGAAGGACTGAATGGGTCTCACAGTTTGCTGAGCATGAAAACCACCTGGGAGATTATTTGAAATGCTGGATTCCTGGAGTCAATGTCTGGACATCCTGATTCAGTAGGTCTGGATGGGGCTCAGGAATTACCAAGCTCTCTAGGTGTTTCAGATCTAAATGGTCGCCAGGCTTCTCTTTGAGAAACACTGATCCATGGGGCATCTGGGTGGCTCATTCGGTTAAGGGTCAGACTCTTAGTTTCAGCTCAGGTCATGATCTCACAGTTCGTGAGATCCAGCCCTGCATCAGGCTCTGTGCTAACAGCATGGAGCCTGCTTGGGATTCTCTCTTTCTCTCTCTCTGCCCCTCCCCCTCTCATTCTCTCTCTCTCTCTCTCTCTCTCTCTCTCTCTCTCCCCCCACCCAAAATAAATAAATAAATAAACTTAAAAAAAAGAGAGAGACAGAGAGAGAAACACTGATCAGATCAACCCTTCTCAAACTTCACTGTGTATGTGAGTCACCCAAGCATCTTGTTTAAATGGAGGTTCTGAGTCAGAGATCTGGGGCCCAGGATTTTGCATTTTTTACATGACCCCAAATGTTGCAGGTGCCAGCTGTTCCCACCCACACTTTGAGTAGCAAGGATCTTCCTGCCAGTCTTCTGTAATCACAGCGTACCAGTTCGAGTTGGGGCTTTACTCTAGCTGGATAGTTCAAACGTAAAATGTCTGAATTACCTAATATCTTAGGTTATAGTTGTGTACCTTTCATTATTAATTAAAATAGCTGTTTATTTTTAATTGCCATTCAGGTAGGTAATTTTATACTGCAAGCACTTTAAAGAATAACTATCTAGGTACATCTGGTACTTTGTCGCTAATACTTAACACACAACATTTTCTATCGCTAAACTTTTAATGCACATTTGCTCCAACAGCCAGATTCTGATTAGTGTTAATGCATGGCTAAGGGAATTCAAGCCAGCTTGGCAACAAAGACCCCTCTGAATGAATGCCTTTCATTGTTGGCAGCTTTATATTTTTTTAAAGCAAGAGTCTCTTCTAGGACTATTTCCTTCAAATCAAAATGAAGAGTTTAATTCATCAGTTAACACTCCATAGCAACTAGAAGGCTTTTGCTGCCTCCTCCAACTATTATTTCTTAAGACAGCCAGGCATGCCCCCATTAGCTGCAGGATGAGAAAAAACTGGAAGGAACTTGATTTTCCCATTGGGATGGGATCGCAGGGTGTATAGGGAGTGGAATCCAGCAAGCAGTACTGTATATCCACAGGATCTGGAGACAGCATGTGAAGATCCAGGCAGGCGAAGGGGGATGGGGCCAACACAGCATGGCCCATGTATCCTGATAGGCACAGGGCAGGGGTGGGGGTGGGGAGACGCCAACAGTGACTTAAATTAGAAATTCCAAGGGGCACCTGGGTGGCTCAGTTGGTTAAGGGTCTGACTTTTGGTTTCGGCTCAGGTCATGATCTCACGGTTCGTGGGTCCGAGCCCCACGTCAGGCTCCGCAGCTAGCAGTGTGGAGCCTGCTTGGGATTCTCTCTCCCCCCCTCTCTCTCTCCATCTCTCTCTCTCTGTCTCTGCCCCTCCCCCACTCGTGCTGTCTTCTGTCTCTCTCAAAATAAATAAACTTAAAAAAAAAAAAAAGGAGAAATTCCAAGCAGACAGTCATCATGGGGGAAGCATATCAGCATAAAGAGACTCTAGCCACCCAGCTAGAGTCTGGGCCAGGACTCTGGTTGGACAGACCCCTGGGCTAGAAGGACGGGGCTTTTCTAAGCTGAAGATGGCCATCTCCGTTCCCTCGTGAGCTGTGACCGACAGGAGCCCACCTGGTCCTTGTCTTCACGTGAAGCCCTGCCCTTCGCCATCCAAGAGCTGTTCTGTTCTCTCCCCCTCCCCAGAGCCGTGGCTAGTCACCTGTGTCTCCTGTGTCTCCTTGCTTGTCCAATGCAGGCATCAGGGCAGGCTGACTTAAAGCAGCTCCTGCATACCTCATGTCCAGTCTAGTGCCCAGCTCCGGACTCCGTCCCTGCTGGAGAGAACCACGGACACCTTCTGACCAGGCCCTCAACAAATTCCTATCGTCGCCCTTTCACAGGGCTTCCTGCAGCTCGATGGGCCTATCATTCAGCTCCTGTCGGGTAGGGCAGAAGAGCTAGAGCTCCCCGGGGGCCCACACGGCTGCCTGTGCTGCAGACAACAGCCATATATTGTGTGCGTGCACGCACGTACACGCACACGCACGGGTGGGTGCGTGCACATGCAAAACCTACGGCTGTGTCACAGTTTACAGACGTTAACTCATTTGACCTTCAGGTAGAGCAAATATTATTAGCTCTCCTTTATAGATGAGGAAACTGAATCCTAGAGAATGTAAGCAGGTTCCTTTAGCAAACACTGTGTTAGGGGCTAGAAGAATAAAATATAATCCAAAACTCTGCAGAGCTCAGTCTTCTCTGCTCAAGGCTACCCAGGTAATAATCCTAATAATTCATTCTTTCAAAAATATTTATCGAGTTCCCATTACGTGTGAGGCACCAAGTGTATGTGGGAGAAGACAGACATACTAATTAGTGTTTAGTGAGCATTTGCTCTTTGCCCAACACTGTACTAACAACTTTACATGTATTACCTTCATTCTCAGCACGACCCTAGGGCAGGGGGGCTGATTTCAGGAAATAGGCATGGACAGGCTGGGGTGACTTGCCCGAGGACACCCACACTGTAGACATTTGCAGAGAGGGTGATATGCCCTCGGGTGGTCTGACTTCTGGGCCACGCTCCTCACCACAGAGCTACACTGCCTCTCAGCCTCTCTGTTTGAACTCCAAGTCCGGTGCGCTTTCTGCTGCCCCCATGTTGCAGCCACAGAGCCCACTCGCTCCCTAGAAAGGATGTTCCCACCACCTTTACCCAGCCACTCCCAGGGACTGAGGGCAGGCAGCCCCCATTCCAGATCTAAGACCGTGAATGCCTGCTCCCATCCTGAGTGGGGCTCCCTGAGACAGCCATGCCTGCACTCCACCTCTGCCTGTGCCTTGCCTCTGGTGGACCCCCTGGCCCCTGTCCTGGCCCCCCTGCTCTAATTGCTTCACTCCTGGTGCAAAGCGTGTCCTCCCTGCCCCCTCAGCTAACCCTGTCCCGCCCCTGCCTTCTGCCTCTTACCACCCCTCAAGTTGTCCCTACTTCACCCTCTGAGGTGGCTCACCCTGCATGCCCCATTTACCATGGAAAACTGCCATGTATTAGCTCCTCAGTTGTTACTTTGACTTCTTCCTCCTTCCTTAAGCCGTGACTTCCACAGTGTCCTCTGTGGACACTAAGAACCTCACTTCTTTTTTTTTTTTTTTAACTTTTTTAATGTTTATTTATTTTTGAGAGAAAGAGAGACAAGGCGTGAGTGGGGGAGGGGCAGAAAGAGAGAGACACACAAAATCTGAAGCAGGCTCCAGGCTCTGAGCTGTCATCACAGAGCCCGACACGGGGCTTGAACCCACGATCAGTGAGATCATGACCTGAACTGAAATCCAGCGCTTAAACTGACTGAGCCACCCAGGCACCCCAGAACCTTACTTCTTCTTTACCTAGGAGCAGACCAAGGTCTCTGGGCACCAACTTCCCAGTTGCTCTCTTCCACCTCGTCCTGACTTCTTACCCATCCTACCTTCCTCTCTTCTTCTCTTAATTCCGGGCGATCGGAGCTTAGACGGCTGGTGCTTTAGACTCTGTCTGCTCCACCTCCTACACGTCCTGCCGGGTCCCTCTAAATCCACTGCCTTCTGGGGTCTTTTCCTCTTACCCACAAATATGCACAGGCATGGTGCTTGATGGCAAAACTGTCACTTAACTGTGTCCCCTAGCCAGGATCCAAGGCCTTCCTGTGCCCTTCTGGTCCTCAGTGAGTCAGCCACACTGCTGCCCGTCCACTCTCCTCTGCCCTCAACCCAGCTCCTCTCTCTTCTCTAAGGAAACAGCTTCCTTGAAGGTCATCCGTGCCTTCCAAGTTGCAAGATCCATTTGCTTGTTCAATCCTTGGCCTTTTTGACTTCTTGAAAGCATTTAGCACTGTTGGCCATGCCTCTCTTTTTAACCCTTGCTTTCTTGATTTCTGTGTCTTCATGACTCTGCTTTGTCTTAGGAGTCATTTGCTTGCAAGGAACAAAAATCTGCTCAAGGCATTTGGGGAGTTTTTGGGATAATTCAGAAGAATTTCCATTCTGCACTATCATTTCAGTTCTGTCCCCTGGCCAGTCCCTCATGCACACAGCCACCAGACAGTCTTCTTCAAAGTAGTCCTGTTTTTTTTTTTTTTAATTTTATTTTTTCAACGTTTTTTATTTTTATTTTTGGGACAGAGAGAGACAGAGCATGAACGGGGGAGGGGCAGAGAGAGAGGGAGACACAGAATCGGAAACAGGCTCCAGGCTCCGAGCCATCAGCCCAGAGCCTGACGCGGGGCTCGAACTCACGGACCGCGAGATCGTGACCTGGCTGAAGTCGGACGCTTAACCGACTGCGCCACCCAGGCGCCCCAAAAGTAGTCCTGTTTTAATGGTACATCCTGCCCAGAATCCTCCAGCAGCTCCCCATTTCCCACCAGATAAAATCTGAAGTCTTACATGCCACAACATCCAAAGTCCTAGCTGCCATGTACTTTCCAGTTTGCCTTCCTCTCTTTTCCACGACTGTCCAACACACATCTCTGTGTCATCTAGTTACTGTACCTTCTATTCCCTAAGCAGATTTTTCTGCTTCGTAGCTCACACGATTTCTTTTATAAATGCCTAACTCATATCTTCTATGAAAATCTTCTACTTCCTTCACGTTCTAGATCAAATGTATCTTCTTTATAAAGGCTTTGCCCCAGCAGAAGTGACCTCTCACTCCTCTGAAAGCTTGGGATTGGGGCCCCTCCTTATTTGCCATATTAGGCTGGAGGCTCTCTGAGCAGAGAATTACATCATGTGTCATGCAGTGTGCCCAACCTGGAAACAGGATCCCAGAAGGGTGGAATGAAGTCATTGGAGAAAAACTGGCTTCTCTTTTTTACTCTTAAAGAAGAGGGAGGCATCCATAGGCTTCTTGCCTCACTGTTCTGCCTCTAAATTGACCCACCTCCTTAACCAGAAGAGAAACAGAGACAAAGACTGGTATCTTTTTATCTAAAAGCTTCCAGGTACTTACGGCATGAGAGAAGAAAGTTTGACTAGACATTTGAAGTATTTTGTGATGAAGCAGTTAAGTGATTTGCCTGAACCCACGGAAGGCTGATCACAGAGTTGGGCCAGGGCTCACCACGTGTCCTCCCACACCCCACACCGGGCTCGTTACTGCCAGCTCTCTGTGCCCTCTTGCCCCCTGCAGCCAGCAATGGAGGGGCAGGCAGGAAGCCAAGAGCCAGACCCATTTCCAGAACATAGTGAGTCAGACAGTCGCTCCACTTTCTGTGTTTACCTCTCTCTGGAGCTTCTGGAGGGGAGTGGGGAGACCTTGAGATGTATGTAGAGGACACAGGGACTCGGTGTTGCCAGGGAATCATTGCCTTCCATCAGTGGGCCCTGGCAAGTCTGTCTCCGGAATGTACAGACCCAGATGAGTGACTGTCTATCTAGAGACACATCCTTCATCCTTCCTGGCACTTCTCTTCCTGAAAATATGTAGCTCCTGTGATGCAGCTCTCACTAGCTTTGGTACTGGTTGAAGGCTGGCCACCACAGGCTCCCTGCTTCTGATGTGAGCATGTGACTCCACCTGGGCTAATCAGAGCCCTTCCCCGAGGCCTCTCACACTGGAACTGAGGAAGGAAAGCATCCGCCATCTGTGCTGAAGCTGAGAGGCAAGGCTGAGAGTGTTGCCACAGGCCAAGCCTTGTGAAGGAAGATGATGTGAGAGAAGGAGGCCGACAGACAGAGGGAAAAGGAAGAGGAATGGAAAAATGAAGTCTTGATAAGCTTCTGGTCAGAACCCTGGTTCCAGTCACCCCGAGGCCTGGGTGTACCCTTTCTATTCTGGCATCTGAGCCAATAAATTCCTCCATTAGTTTAGGTGGAGTGTTCGCCACTTGCAGCCAAAGAATCCTGATTAGCACAGCCTCCATCTGTCACCTGAATCCCTCCTTTAATAGTTTAAGGGAGGCCTGCCTCCTCTCTTCGCCTTTTCTTGAGATAAATATGCAGTGAGGACTAGAGTCCTGGTCTTCACTATCGTCATCATCATCAACCTCATCGTCATCATCAACATCAACAAAAATGACCAAGCGCTGTCTGTTCCTGGCATTGTCCTAAGTATAGTGGGGGAAAGAGCTGCAAATGGTAGTCTCTCCCTTCTGGGTGCTTCCATGCTCATCAAAATACAAGAAATTCCAAGGGCATAAAATACATGCTGAGCACAGATCTTCTTTAGAACAAGACATAAATCAATCAGTCTGCATGGAGTTTTTAAAGAACATAGATACTCATCACTACAGATTATTTTCTGACCTTTTGGTGCTAAACATCCCTTTCTTGAAAAGCCATCCACCCCCTAGAATAAAAGGTTTTTACCTCCATCTTAGAGTTACCTTCTTCTTTGTACTTTTTTGTGGGGTCTTCTCCAACCAGGTTAGCTCCTCATTCAGGATCAAATTTGTTTATTTGTTTGTTTGTTTTCTGGGATGCCCTTTCTAGACCTATCCAATTTACTCCACTATAAAGTCCCCAGCCCCAGATTTCTCATGATGCCTAGAACCCTCCCACTGCCAAAGTCTCCATTCCTTTAAGCTAATATCTGGCCTCTGGATATATCCTCGTACAGAATACAATCTGTAAATCTCCTGTTTAAATGTCTTCCCATGTGTTTTCTGGTCCTATTTAACCTCAACAACTTTCAAACAATTAAATATGTAAAAAAGGAAAAAAAAAAGAGCGTTACACATATTTCCAAACAAATTATCTATGTTCAACATTGTACATTCAACAGATTTGTCTAGAAAGGAAAGAACAAGATAAACATGCAATTTATAAAGAATGAGAAAGAGGAATAGGAAAAACAGGGTTGTCTGGAATCCCTGTATTTCTTTTTTTTTTAAGTTTATGTATTTATTTTGAGAGAGAGAGAGAGAATGCACAAGTGGGGGAGGGGCAGAGAGAGAGAGAGAGAGAGAGAGAGAGGATCTCAAGCAGGCTCCACGCTGTCAGCATAGAGCCTGATGCAGGGCTCGAACTCACAAACCATGAGATCATGACCTGAGCCAAAACCAAGAGTTGGGCACTTAACCAACTGAGCCACCCAGGTACCTCAAATCCCTGTATTTCTCATTACCCTTCCACTCTCAGCCTCTGCACAGACCATTAGAAATTCTGAGATCCAAGTATCACCCCAATGCATCCAGGCCTTCCTTGGGGAGACATGCCTACTGTGAACTGAAATGGCTGTCCTAGAGAATTCCACTGATTTACAAATACTCTTTCCTACTTTCCAGGAGAGAAAGCTCCTCTTCCCCTTAGATCTGAAATGATAGGTCATTATCTGAATCTTATTCCAAAAATTTAGTAGCTTAAAAATAATTTCTGATTTCTCACAATTCTGTGGGTCAGAAATTTGGGTAGGGCTCAGCTGGGTCATTCTTCTGCTCCACAGGCCATTAGTTGGTGTCACCGACTAGGCTGTTTTCAAGTGTAGGCTTGGCTGGACTGGACAGCCCGTGAGGTCCTCACTCAGGTATCTAGTGTGTAGGTGATCTTCCAGATGGTCTCTCCAGCGGGCTAGACTGGGCTTTCTCAGAGCATGGTTGTCTCAAGGTAGTTAAATTTCTTACATGGTGACTGGCTTCCCCCAGAGACCAAGGGGAAGCTGGTAGGTCTCCTACAGGCTAGGCCCTGAACTGGCTCAACATCGCTTCCATTCCACCATATTCTGCAATCGAGGCAAGTCACAGAGCCTGCCCAGATTCAAGGGGAGGCAAAACAGATTCTACTTCTTGATGAGTGGAGTAACATGTGAATACAGAGAAGAAAGAAAATCATGGCAACCATCTTTGGAGGTCATCTATCACACCACGTTTAACTTCTTCACTCACTTAAAGGGAACATGCTTTTGTTCATTTCTTATCCTTAAATAAACCACCATATAGGGGACCCTGTTCACCTTAGGCAACTCTTCTCAACCCCTTTTATCCCCACACATTATTTCACCTCACAATCTCCATCCTCAAACCTAAAATGTTCCTTCCATTTCACCTATACTCACCCTGAAATACTTGTGTCAGAAAACTGTGTATTCCCAAGTGCTGACTCCAAATTAATTTTTACTAGAGCTTATTCTAATTTTGCATTCTGTTATGATAATGATCACTTAGAACTTGTAATATAACTATAAAATAAGGCTGACAGTCCTTTAAGCCAGGGGTTGGAAATCTTTTTCTGCAAAGAGCCAAATGGTAAATATTGTCAACTTCGGAGGTTTACAGTCTGTCGCAACTCCTCAACTCCTCAACTCTGCTGTATAGGAAAAGTGAAAAACAGCCATAGAAAATACATCAATGAGTGAACATGTCTGTGTCTCAATAAAACTTTTTTTTTTAATTTTTTTTTAATGTTTATTTATTTTTGAGACAGAGAGAGACAGAGCATGAATGGGGGAGGGTCAGAGAGAGGGAGACACAGAATCTGAAATAGGCTCCAGGCTCTGAGCTGTCAGCACAGAACCTGACGCGGGGCTTGAACTCACGGACCGCGAGATCATGACCTGAGCCGAAGTCGGTTGCTTAACCGACTGAGCCACCCAGGCGCCCCGCAATAAACTTTTTTTACAAAAATAGGTAGCAGGCCATATGTGGCCCAAAGGCCATAGTTTTGCTGTTCCCTGCTTTAGACTAAGGAATGAGTATGTCTTTCACTTTATTTTGTCTAATAATTAGCTTTTGACTGTCAGAAAGTCACTCTTCTCTGAAAATCATTTTTTTCATCTATAAATGAGGATATTGAGGGTCACCTGGGTGGCCCAGTCGGTTAAGCATCCAGCTCTTCATTTCGGCTCAGGTCATGATCTCATGGTTCATGAGTTCAAACCCACGTGGGGCTTGGTGCTGACAGTGCAAAGCCTGCTTGGGATTCTCTCACTCTCTCCCTGTCTCTCTCCCTGTCTCTCTCTCTCTCTCTCTCTCTCTCTCTCTCTCTTTCTCTCTCTCTTTCTCTCTCAAAATAAATAAATAAATCTTTAAAAATAAAATAAATAAATAAGGATATTGAAGTGAACAAAAATTAAATACCCCCTTATGCCCATAGTTGTGAAAATGCCACACAGCTTTAAAACTCTGTAGAGGACATGCCCAAGATGGCCACAAGATGGATTGTTTCTCCGTGATAATGTCTCAGAGTCCTGTTGGTATTTCCATGACTTTATGTCCTTCCAGGAGTCTCTCTATTTGTTTCTGTAGGTCTTCATATCCCCTTATCCATGTGTCTCTGTTTCTATATGGGCCATTCTCTTTATCTGTGTTTATGTATGTGATTTTCTGTCTGTGCTCAGGGTTTCACTGACCCTCAGTTTTCATCTGTGTGCATTCTTGTGTGTCTCTATCTTGTTTCTTTGTATATACATACATCTTTCTCTTCTTTCTGCCCTGCCTCTCCCCTGACTATAATGTTGAATAGCTGCATATTTTTCATTATTTCCTTTTAGAATGAAAAAATTTTCCTGTTCTTAATTTTCAAAATAGATATAGCATATTTTATATATTTTTCATATTTTATATGCTGTATATTTTTTAAATTTCCATTTATGTACAATGAGATATCACATGTAAATTCCTTAGCACAATATCTAATATTCAGTAGATACCCAGTAATTATTATGTCCTTTTATCTGGCTTCCCTTTATGTAACTGCCTAAGTGACTTCTTTTTTCACATGGGTCAATGATTCTCAACAGAAAAGAAGGTAGATCCTCTGTATCTTTCTAGAACACTTTGTTGTTCTGTCCCATCCTTACCCAGGGCACCAGCCCCCAGCCTCCTCATTGTCATTACTATGTCTGTACACATCTTGTGGGAACTAGTAAAAATAGGAAATCAAAGTTGATTTTTGCTCACCCACCCAGTAATGATCCCATACCTTCCACAGCTTCTTCTCTTTTGTTCACTCGGCAAGTATTTATTGAGCGTTCACTATGTACTCAGTGATGGGGATGAACAAAGCAGACACCGTCCCTGCCCTCACAGAGCTTATGGTTTACTGGGAGAAACGGGCAATAACTATGCACCTGAACGAGAGCAGAGCAGTGGGTGCACGATTGGATTGGAATACTGGGGAGGGAATGATCTCTCTGAGCTGCCTTTCAAGGTGGGACCCAGAGGGTGAGCAGGAGCCAGCCTAGGACAAAGCAGGAGGGAAATGGAGGACACTTCCTAGGACAAAGCAAGAGGTCATGGGGCTGAGGTGGCACCAGGAACTGAAAGGAGACCAGCATGGTTGGAGGAGGTCAGCAAGGCGGCAACAGACCGAGCCAGGCTCCCAGGCCAGGCATAGTGAGGGGTCATTCCAACATTAAAGGGGGCCACCAAAGGGTTTTAAGCAGGAGAGTGGCTGATCTGGTTTACGTGTTTCAAAAATGTTTCTGGCTACAGTGTGGGGGAATGGTTAGATTTTAGGGGCCGGAGGGGAAGCAGTGGAAGGAGACTCTCCAGAGATGGTGACAGTGAGTGAGGAAAGAAGAGAAAGCATTAGAAATATTTTAGGAGGTAGAAATGACAAGATTGGCCGATGAATTAGATGTGAAGACAAGGGGGTGGAAGAGCAAGGCTGGCACCAGGGTGCCCGTTGCAGGGAAGGGGGTTGCCGAACAATCATACTTCCGTTTTGGGCACGTTCCATCGGAGGCTAGTGCGGAGCATGCAAGGGGAAATGTCAGGCAGGCCGTCGGATGTAGGAGTCTGTGCTCGGACTAGGGATTCGGGTCGGGGATGGAAATGTGGGGGTTGTCGGTCGTGGGAATGGATGTCATCCACCAGTGGAAGGGGACAGAGAGAGGAGAAAGGGGCCCAGGAGCAGGGAGAGAAGGAAGAACCTGTAAAGAGGAAAAGGAAGGGGAACCAGAGAGGGAAAGGAGCCAGGACAGCATGCGTCCTCAAAGCCAAGAGTGCAGGGTGTTTCAAGAGGGAGTGGAGAGAGAGCAGGCCCGCACACCGGGTGCAGCTGGGATGCCGAGGGAGATGAGGACCGAAAGCCTGTCCCCAGATGTGGCCCCATGAAAGCCACCTGTGACAGTAATAAGAGTGGCTTTGCTGGAGTTGGGGGGAATGGGGGTGGGGGTGGGGTGAATGGGTGATGAGAGAACGAGGACCACCTGTGAAGACAAGTATCCAAGAAGTTTGGTCGTGAAAGGGAAGAAAGAAACACGCTGCAGAGGATGAGAGATCAAGGGTGAGGTGTTTGGGATAAGAGATACAAGGAGCGGAGGGGGGCCGGGGCTCAGCCTGCTAAGCATCTGATTATTGATCTTGGCCCAGGGCATGATCTCATGGTTCGTGGGTGCAGAGCCTGCTTGGGATTCTCTCTCCCCCTCTCTCTCTGCCCCTCCCCCTCTCATACTGTCTCTGTCTCTCTCTGTCTCTGTCTCTCTCGCTCAAAATAAATAAACTTAAAAAAAAAAGAAACACTAGGGTGTGTTTGGAAACTCAAAATGATCAGTGAAGAGCGAGATTGTGCCTCAGCTTTTGTGTTACTTTTCATAACGATGAGAACTTAGAATTGTGTAACTCTTCACAGCTTACCGAGTGTTATCACACACACTGTCTCAGCCTTACAGCCATGCCATGAGGTACGTAGCAGCCCTGAGTTAGGGATGAGGCAGTAAGGGACATGTTCAAGGTCACAGCCAGGAAGGGGCAGGGCCAGGCCCCCGTGCCCACACTGCTCTCCTCCCCTAACCCAAAGGCCCTCCCTGTCCACAGCAGTCCTGTCCCAGAGGACGGGCACCAGAATTAGCTGGCACTCACACGGTATGGGTTGTGCCCTACCAGTGTCTCTCAGGCAGGTTTTCCAGTTGCCACCAAGCCAGTCACTTCTGCCTGCTGGCCCAGCTTTGATGTTATGAAGTCACGGCTGCTTTTCAAGAACACAAGACCCTGTCCCACTTCCCAAGCCCCTTTAACTGAGCCTCGGCTCTTCCTGAATTTCTGGAAGAAACCAACGATTTCTGGCAGGTGTCAGAGGATATGTGACATTTCACATCCCTCACCTCCAGCCCCTGAGGCTTGTCAACATGGGGACCGCCACCCAGAGAGACCGTGGGTGGGTTAGTGACTGTGGCCAACCTCGGAGCCTCGGTGTCCACATCTGTAAAATCCTGTAAAATCCATGAGGGTGAAGTGCGATGGTGGGTATACGGCGCTCAGAAGGGTGCTTGGCACGTGATGACTGCTCTATTGATGCTTCTCGTGATTATTTTCATCCTCTCACTCACTCATACGTTGGACAGACATTTGTGGAGCACCTTCTCAATGCCAAGGATCGCTGTAGGCACAGCAAATGCAGAGATGTAGCCACATGCTTCCTGGGCTCGAGAAGCATATGTTGTAACGAAGGGAAGGGATGTTGGAACACAAACAGCTCTGCCCTCGCAGGAATAAGCGAGGTGCAAAACACCGGGTACCCAGAGAAGAGAGCGCATCCAGGCAAAGAGGCAGTCGGTAGGGGCAGGCTGCGGGGGAGGGCGGGAGGGAGAGACCATTCCCCACGGAAGGGGGCAGCTGCAGCTGAGCAAAGTCACAGGAGCTGGAGAAGGCAGAGACTGTTTGGGGGTGGGGGGCGGGTGGTGAGGAACCCGACAGGAGCATCTGCTCCGGGGAGAAGAGGGGAGGGGATGAGACTGGTTATCCTGGGGGAGGATTGTGGGAGGCCCAGATGTCAGTCCGGCAGACCCAGCAAGGGGCAGCCTGGGTGGAGGCAGGACGGTCAACTCTGCATTTACTTCTGGCTTCGCATCAGGGCTTTTTGGGAAGCCTAGTAGGATCTGTTGGTTTGGCTTCGTGTCTGTCGTCCTTAGGGGGGGTGGTGGGAGGGAAGGGGCCACAGTGTCAAGATTCGCCCCAGGCCGCCAGTTAGGTTTAGGCAGGACTCCACGGCACCTACCCCTTCCGTAACAGATGGAGGAACTTGAACCTGCCTGGTAACCCCACCCCGCTAACCCCTAGGGAATGCCCTGGAACTAGCACCCCCAAGCTCTCCAAAGAAGAGATGATTCAGGGCCATCTGCTCCCCCAGGGCCACCACCATGGGGGAACAGGGACCCCCTGCTCAGTGGGCACACCTGCCACCGAGGCTTCAGGGCCAAAGGACTGGCCTCCAATTTGCACAGAGCCAGGCCCCTACCTCCCTGTGGCCACATTTGTCGACATGTGTTGTGACCCCTGAGTTAGTCCAGTTTGCAGAACAGAAACCCAGAACCTAGCAAGGGAAACTGACCAGCCCGAGGTTACAAAACCAATCTGGGGGAAAGTCAGGACCTGGGAAAAGTAAATGAGATCGAGGATGAGAACGTGCAAGTGCCGTGGGAATGGCAGGCTACTATCTCCTCCTTCATGGGCATTTCTCATGGTCGCTACTTTGGGGGAAGTCACCAGAAAGATAAATCAGAGAACCGGGAGCGTTGACACCATGGGCAGTGTGGAAAGAACACGGGATTTAGACCCTGGAGACAGTTAGAGGCCTGGCACGGCCACGTACCAGCTGTGTAACCTTGGACAGCTCACTGCCTCCCTGACCCTCAGTTTCCTTTTCTAGGAAAATGCCTTATCAACCCTCGTTCTTTGGGGCTGAGGTGAAACAATGCATCTGATAGTGCTTTTAATGAGCCCTGGGCTCTAGGACTGTGGTGTCTTGTGAGGAGCAGTAAGATGGTAGCAACCAGGAGACCTGGGGGCTTGGAGGACTAGTGTGCAGCATCCTGGCACTTCCTATCCCTGGGGGCGGGAGCCAGCTGCTGCCGGTGCTGGAACCCAAGTGTTCTGTCTCTCCTGCCCAGACGCGCCCCATGGGTCATGCCGTGCCCTCGACTTGCAGACCTCAGACACTGTTCATCAAGGCGTGCAAGGCACGACCTTCCATCACTGGGTGCTGACGCAGCTCCCAGTGAGCTCTGCACCCCCGCCCCACCTGAACACACTGTGGGTGCCAAAATGCGCCCGGCCAGTTGCTCAGCATTCCCCAAACTTCACAAGCTCTGCATCTCAGTGATGGAGGAGAGGCCCAAGTTGGATCAGTTTCAGGAAAACAAGAAGTGATTTCTCTCAAAGACCTTGGCGAGGTCTTTCCGCTCACCCCATCCCCACCCCCTGAGTGTTCTGGGCCAGGACAGCCGGAGGCCTGCAGCTAAACGTCACTCAGGATGTACACGCTTAGGTTAAAACAAAAGCAGGAGGCTGGGACTAATGGATGGACGTTGGCCGGGTTCCTTAGGAGAGCCTGGCGAGCTGGTGTTCCCTAGAGGCGGGAGAAGGTCTTCAGACATTCACGGCTATGCCTCCCGAGGGTGACCTTGGGCATGGTGCTTTCCACAGATGGAAAGGCAATGGGAAGAAATCAACTGTGGGACACCTAAACCCTTATGACTCAGACGTGGATTCTGAGGTTTCATTCGTTCAATCATTCAACAAGTATTTATTGAGCACCTATTATGTGTCAGGGACTGTTTTAAGCCCTGGCGAACGAAACAGACAAAAAACTTCTGCCCTTGGAGCTGATATTCTAGTGGGATCAGACGGAGAAGGAAGAGATAAACAAGAAGATAGGGAACGGTCTGCCGCTAGTAAAAGCTTCAGGGGAAGAGAGCAGGGATGAGGGATAAGAGTAGTGGGGTGGGGAGTGTTTGCAGGTTTCAGGAATGTGGCAGGAAGGCCTCACTGAGAAGCAACAACAGAGCCAGGGAGACAGCCGCGTGGATATCTGGAGGAAATGGTTCCTGGGCAGAGGGAACAGCAGATGCAAAGTCCCTGAGGCAAGAACATGCCTGGGGCTTCAGTGCAGCAAGAGGCTGAGTGGCTGCAGGAGAATGAGACCAGAGAGATGACAATAGATGAGCATTTTAATCTTTCATATGGAGTCCCTTAGAAAAAGAGACCCAACGGATCCACCCACTGACTTTCAATGTGTTTGTAATCTCCGTTCAGAGGTGCCCATTTCATGCTACTGTGTTTAAATGCCTGGGCTCTGTCAGGAAAGAGTCATTCCAAACCTCAGCAACAAAGCCTCTGCTCTTCCAGGGCTCGTTTGTGCAGCAAGTGCCTGCGTCCAGGACCTGGCACCTGACACTTACTAGCTGCATTACCTTGGGGAACGGCACCCTGACCCTCATTTTCTCCAGTGCAGCTCATCGGTTGCCTCGTCTGTGAAAAGCATTAGTAATACAACCTCCCATGCCCACCCCACTTGCGTATTAGATTTAAATTAGTGAGATCATCAATATGAAAGTGTCTTTTACATTGAAATGGGCAAGGTAGATCTAGGGGGGTGGTCATTTTCTTCAGTGAAGCCCGTGGTAAGGGGATTGTCACGGGCTTCCCGTCCCTCTGTGCCACTCTGCTTCTCATACTGTGTCCCATGTGGGCCCAGCTGACTCTTACTTTAAGTGAGTCTGTATCTGATTCAGGGACACTCACCAAACACCCAGGGACTCCTAAATGAGCCAGGACTGAATTGCGCCCCCCCCCCCCTACTGACCTGTCTGGGAGGATTTTCCAAGCCCCATTGCTGAGGGGGGAGGGGGGGCAGGGACCCCAGGTGAGCCCAGCTGCTCCTCCTCAACACCCCCTCCCCCTACCTCCTCCAGGTACAACGGCCCCAACCTGGTTCTGAAGTATGACCGGGCCCAAAAGCGACTGGTGAACATCGCAGTGGATGAGCGCAGCTCCCCTTACTATGCACTGCGGGACCGGCAAGGGAATGCTATCGGGGTCACAGCCTGCGACATTGACGGGGATGGCCGTGAGGAGATCTACTTCCTCAACACCAATAATGCCTTCTCAGGTAAGGGTGTGGGGCCCTGGGCCTCTTCCTGCTTCCCACCCTCTTCCTCCCAACACCAGCTGGAGGTAGGGCCTTCCGGGCCCTGGCCTTCCTCAGGCTACTGTCACGGGCTCCCCCAGGCGTAGACCCCTGCTGCCTCCAGCACCTCTCTCTGTCCCAGCAGAGACCCCCAGGAGGACCCCTTCTTCTCTTGTAAATGAAGCTTGTTCTCAGCTCCCAGGCCCTGGGCCTAGAAACTTTGGACCATGAATGGAGGAGACCCATTCTCTCCCTCAGACTTTCTGTCCTCCTTGCCCCCCAGTCCTCCTAACCCCTCCCCTCCTTTCCCTCCACTGCTCACTGGACAGATGGCCCCCTGGAATCGCCCTCTATGCTGCTTCTAGGGGACCTTTCAAAATGCTTTGAAATCCTTCAAGGGCCCCCCACAGCTTTTAGCTGAGCTCATTTATTCACGCCACAAATTCCTGCTGAGCACCAACTCCATTCCAGACTAGAGGTACTAGAGGCTGGGGATACAACTTGGAAGAAGACGGACTTGAGTTCGTGGAGCCTTTCCCAGCCCAAAGTGTCTCATCTGACTTACCTGGGGGTCTTGTATAAATGCACATTCTGACTCAGCAAGTCTGCATGGGGCCCAACATCCTGCATTGCTAACATAACTCCCAGGCTATGATGATGCTGCTGGTCCAGGGACCACACTTTGAGTAGCAAGGCCCTACAAACCAAGGAATGGCTGAGGAAAATTGATGCCCAGAAGGCTAAGTAATAGTAACAATAATGGTAACAGCTAATACTTAAGTAGCACCTACTGTGTGCCAGGCCTAGATCCAAGCACTTTATATTAATCATCTCATCTAAGCCTTGCAACAACTCATTTAGGTAGGTTCTGGGCATCCCACTTTATAGCTGAGGAGACCAAGGCACAGAGGTCACATGACTGGCACAAGGCCACAAAACTTGTAAGTCCCAAGATTCAAACCCCAGGGTCTGACTCCAGATCCGCCCTTTAATTAAGATACACCCAAGCCCTGGGGTACCTGGGTGGCTCAGTTGGTTAAGTGTCCAACTCTTCATTTCGGCTCAGGTCATGATCTCATGGTTCATGGGTTTGAGCCCTGCATCGGGCTCTGTGCTGACAGTGCAGAGCCTGCTTGGGATTCTCTGTCTCCTCTCTCTCTCTGCCCCTCCCCCACTCATGCTCGCTTTCTCTCTCTCTCTAAATAAGTAAAAAAAAAAAAAAAGGAAAGAAAGAAAGAAAAGAAAAGAAAAAAAAGATACTCCATGGCCTTGCTCAATCCTATGTCCTCAGGACCCAGTGGAGAGCCTGACTCATAGTGGGTGCCTAGTGTTGCACAAGTTGGGGGACTATGTACTTGGGGCTAAATATCAAAATGGTTCCCAGCCCTTGACTCTCCCATTCTCTCAAGCCTGAGTTCAGCCCACTAGAATGAAGTCCATTCCCATGGGGCCACATCTGCTGGGAAGTCCCAGGCCATAATGTCCTCCTGGGGCACTCAGAGCCTCATGTCCCTAAGGGGCCAGGTGGGACATGCGTTGGACTCTTCCAGATGGCAGCAGCCTCTTCGGTTGGTCTAGACAACACCCTATAGTTCAGACTTTATGTATTCACCATCCTGGGCCCTCCCAATCTCCTAGAGGCAGGTGATTGCCTGGCTCTGGGGTTCACCTTCCCCACCTCTTCCCCAGCCCGAGCACACACATTAGCTTTCCTTGGGCCCATAATGTTGCCCCCACTGGTTTTTGAGGCCAGGCCAGAATCCAGCCCCTAGACTGCCCTGATGTTGAGCCCTGCCAGTGGCATGAATGGGAGAGGAAGAGGTTGGGGCCCGTGCCAGGGGCAGGGGCCGACACAGGCGGGGCTGACTGGCTGGCGGCCAGCCTTGTGCAGCCAAGAAACAATGAGCCACAGCCCCGAGTGGTGTTTTATGGGTTTTCATCTCATCTTGCCACCAAGTGAGGCCTGAGAGATAGTAATTATCCCTACACAAATATCAGGGCATGATTACCCAGCTGGATTTACTGCCCTCTCTCCAACCAAGCCAAGATTGGATTAGGACACAATTAATTGATGGGCTGATCAACCCTTTAAGTTGATCAAGGTCAGGAGGGGAGCAGCAGCAAGGGACAGCGGTGAAAGGGGTGAGTCCCCAGGAAGATGTGGGAGGGCAGGGAAGCAGAAATAGGGAGAACTATGGAAGGCGGAGGGGGGGGGCGGTGTTCAACATAGGCTTGGCAGGCAGGATGCCAGAGGAAGGGGACAGACTCTCCTCCCTACTCACCGAACAAAGAGCACCTGGGAGGAGACTTCAGGTGGCTCTGAAGCAGTAGCCCCTCCCATGCTCTTGGAGTGTTCCATTGTGAATCCTAGGACAGAGGTGCTCAGCCCCAGCTGTACATTAAAATCTCCTGGGGAGCTTTTATCACTCCCAGTTCCCACAGTGCACCCCAGTGCAGTCCAATCCGAATCTCTGGGGGTGGGACCCAGTTAGCAGACTGTAAAGCTTTCCAGGTGATTCCCATGTGCAGTCAAAGTTGAAAGACTAACCAACCCCCCACCCCCGCACCAGTCATGTTAGTTCCGTGCCCAGCCTAGCCTAACCATGGCCCCATTCATTCATGAATGTATTCATTCATTGGACAACTATTTAATGAGCACCTACTATGTGCCAGGCTCTATTCTAGGCATTGAGGATGCCCTATGAATGAAACAAAAATCCTACCCTCCTGAAGTTTACACTGTATGCCCAGTACAGCTATATATTTCTCTAGGTACCTGACTCTCATGGACTCTAAAGTCCTCATACCGGCACCCCCAGCCCAGCTAGATTTTGAACGTTCTAAGAGCACAGTCAAAACCTGATAAATAAATCCCGAAAGAACAGACAAGGCATGAGTCATTGGGCCTGAGAGAAGGTGTGCCAACCAAGGTAAGGCAAGGGGAGGCAGCAACATGGAAGACCCCCAGGAGGTCCTGGGCTTCCTGGGTTGGAGCCACAAGTGTTCATCTGGGAGAGGCTGGAGCTGGGCCCCCAGCGCTGGGGTAAGGGCGACAGTGCCCAGCAGCCTCAGCTCCAGACGTCCAGCTCCCGGTGACCTTCTGTGGGTTCGAGTTCATTTTTCAGTTGGGTGATTCAGTCGATTCATCGACAGTGGGCAGGTGTGGAGCTGGGATATTTGTGCCACGTCAGCGCCTCCTTGGGTCCAGCTGGCATGATGCTCAGCCACTGCCACCCTGCCCACTGTGGGGAACCTGAGATCCCCTCTAGGAGCCCTGCCAGCCCACGCCTGCCCTGGCATGTGCCTGGGAGGGACCTGTGGAAGGACAGCCCTGTCCCCTCCCTTAGCTAGTCTTTGGGATGTCAGC
The DNA here is from genome assembly GCF_023721935.1 of Panthera uncia. Lineage (NCBI taxonomy): Eukaryota > Metazoa > Chordata > Mammalia > Carnivora > Felidae > Panthera > Panthera uncia. The sequence continues at coordinate 55,002,027 of NC_064818.1, read as the reverse complement.
ACTGGTGTCCTGGAGAAGGGTTGAGACCCTGCATCCTGGCAGTGGGGGTCAGTCTGTACAACACTGGGGTCTACAGTGGGGTCTACAACACTGGGTGACTTCTTTCAGCCTCAACCCCTTCATCTGTAGAACACGAAAAATTCTATCAACTTCATAAGCTCAGCTCCCTCCATGAGCTCCGTAGACTATATCCAGAGTCTCTGTCGTGGCCTACAACACCCCTCCTTGGTGTGAGCCAGATTGTCCTTCTGACCTCGTTGCCTCCACTCACTCACTTCCTCTTGCTCACCATGTTCCCACCTGAGGCCTTCATACTTGCTGTTCCCTCTGCCTGAAATGCTTTTCCCACCACTATCGTCAGAAATCACCCCTTCCCTTCATTCAGGCTCATCCCCAGATGTCCTACCTACCATCCCCAGATGCCCTACACCTTAAATCCCTATCTGTCTCTGCTACCTTAATTCACTTTATTTCTCTTCCTAGCACTTAGCACTACTGAAAGTATGTTATACATTTGTTGTTCATCTCTCCTACTCAGCTCCACAGGTATAAAAACTTTGTCTTGCTTGCTGCTGTGCGTCCAGGCCCAAAGAAGTGCTGATGTCACTTAATAAACATTCAATACATACATTTGAATGAGTAACTGAGATACTCAATGAAAAGCACTTATAATGGTGTCTAGGACTTAATAAGTGCTCTCCAAGCAATAGCCATTATAATCCTGCAGCGTGAAGCAAGTCAGAGGCTTTAGAAGTTTCCTGGGCAGAGGGTCAGGCCTCCCTCCTGGCCCATGGGAGAGAGAGACTCTAGGAGCAGAAACAGAAAAGGACCATCATATAAACAAGTACCACCCAGATAAGGGTACCAGGGGGGCATGGGTTAAGGATTAAGAATTGGAAGATAGGTAGGAGGGAGGGAACAGAAAGACTGACCACAATCCCAGGAAGGCCTGGGCCACAAAACCAGCTTATGGCTTAACTTAACTGGAAAAATACAAGCCAGTGTGGTTCAGATAATACATTACTTGGTGAAAACCAGGTAGGAGGGGATGTAGGACAAAGGGGGACCAGAGGCTGGTGCCAGCACCTCCCTCGCCATCCAAGAACCCAGGACCTCCTGCAGCTCCCGGTCAGAGCCCATCGCCCTAGGGATCTGGCGCTGGCCAGCCTAGCTGCTGTCCTGTGTGGCCCCGAGTTCTCCTGCCCATGTAACCTTGAGTAACGGTGGTGTGGGTAGGGGATGGGCCAGCGGCAACTGTGAGCCCCACCACTTATGTTATTTTTACTCGCTGAGTTCAACAGAATAGTCACTAATAATCTGCTGCCTTCAATCTGCATATACCTCCCTCCTCTTCTACCGAAACAGTAGTGTGTACTCTACTCACATGGCTGCTCTTGGTTTGTTTCATTTAGCAATCAATTTGGGGTATTATTTCACAGCAGCACACAGATAGCTTGCTCATTCTTTTGATGGCTGTGTAGTACTCTACTGTGTTGATTTGCCATTCACCAAATCGGTCCTCTGTTGATGAACATTTAGGTTGCTTTCAATCTCCTGCTCCAACAAGCCGTGCCACCAAATGAATAAGTTTATGCAACATACCATTGTCCACAATGGCAGGTGCGCCTGTAAGGTGAGTTCCTACAAGGGAATCACTGCATCAGAGGAGCTTACGTGTGTGGATTTGATAGGCATTGCCAAACCACCCTTCAAATGGACAGTCTAATGACATTCCATTTGGCCCTGACGCGAGTGAGCATTTCCCAACATTCTCATCGACACAATGTGTCATCATTTTTAATATTTGCCAATCTTATAGGAAAAAATTGGTACCTAAATGTAGTCTTAATTTTCATTTTTCTCTAAACGAGTGAGGCTGAGCATATTTTTATGTATTTGAGTCTCTGCTCATCGTCTTTGCCCATTTTTTCTATTGATTATTGGCCTTTTTCTTATTGATTTATAACACCTCTTTATAAATTAGGGAAATTAGTCCTCTGTCTGTAATGCATGTTGCAAATAGTTTCCCCTTGTTTGTCATTTTTGTTTTGTCTTTGTTCATCGCGGGTTTTGCAATGCAGAACAATTTTAGGTTTATGAACTTGGATTTATCGCGGTTTTTTCTGACGGCTTGTGGGCTCTGTGTCGTCCTTAGGCCACCGGGAGGAGCTTCTGTGCCCTCTCAGAGGGAAGGGGTCAGTCACTGTGCCAGAAAGGAAAGGGGACGGAGGGCGGGTTGCACTTCCAGCTTCTGCCCACACCACAGATGAGCCACCTGCTCTTGAAAGCACCCCTGGTCCGGCAGCTCCCTCAGCCAGGCCACTTGCAGCTACACCCAGATACGCTGTCTCTTGCGACTCAGAGTGTGTTCTGTGGCCCAGCAGCACCGGCAACAGCCAGACGCTCAGGCCCTATTCCAGACCTACCAGACCAGAATCTGCATTTTAACAGGATGTCCTTGACTTCCTGTGCCTCGTAAAGCCTGTGTACCTGCTCAGTCTCCACCTTCTATCCTAGTCGGCTCCCAAGGTCTCATCCCCAGCCTTGTTTCCTTTGGATGCACAGTGCTGATTTTCAGCTCACCCAGCCTGGCCCCCTTTGGGAAGAAGCTCATGAGTGCTCAGGCTCCCTCCCCTACCCCTATGGGGCTCATTTACATGTGGCCCCATAAGAAGGCAGGATGGATGAGGCTGTCAAAGCAGTTCCATAAAGAGTATGGGGCCCCAAAGGCCATTTTCTCAGAACGAGGTTCCTTAGGAGTCAGGGACTGGAGTGCCCTCCACCAGCACCCCTCCAGCTCTTTAATACAAGGTGGGATGGGGACACTTTGAAGTCAGGCCACTGTTTGAAGCTCAGCTTTGCCACTTAACACCGGATGTGTATCTCTAAGCAAATGACTTAACCCTCAGAGTCCCAATTTCTCTCTGTAAAATGAAGAACCTACCTTCCCGACATGACATGGAGAGGGCTAAATGAGCTGATATGAGTGAAGCATCTGGCAGGGGTTGGTCAAGATTTCCCTCTTCACCCAGGGATGGAAGGAGGAAGACTGGGGTCAGAAATTATATCACGGCCAAGGGAAGTCTAGGTTCCTTCTTTATTAAAATGTCCTTTGCCTAAACTAGTCCTTTCTTCCCCTGAGGCCATCACAGCTTTGCTGGCTTTCCGTTGACTAAGTCTTATAAAGCATTTTATATTTAATATCAGCTTATACAGTTGTCTCCTGGGATGTGGCTCATTGAGGACCTGGAGTGGTCATGCCCTGTAATTCCCCGGATGATGATGGTGGCATGGTGGTGATGATGAGGGTGGTGATGATAATGATGGTCATGATGGGGAGGATGGTGAGGAGTGTCATGATGACGGTGACAGGGGTGGTGGTGATGATGATGATGATGATATTTTTTTTTATTTTTCCAAGTTTATTTATTTTGAGAGAGACATAGAGCAAGTGGGGGAGGGATAGAGGGGGAGGGGAGAGAGAAAATTCCAAGCAGGCTCCATGCTGTCAGCGCAGAGCCTGACGTGGGGCTCAAAGTCACAAAACCATGAGATCATGACCTGAGCCAAAACCAAGAGTAGGAGGACACTTAAGCAAGTGAGCCATCCAGGTGCCCCTATTATTTTTATTATTTATGGAATTTATCATGTGCCAGATACTATCCTAAGTACTTCACATACAGTATAGAATTTAACTCTCACAACAGCCTGATGAATAGGTGGCCGTTCTCCTTATCCAATTTTACAAACAAGAAAAAGACAAGCTGATGACTTGCCTAAGGTCACCCTAGGCCAGGGACGTTGCTGGCTCCCTCCTTAACCCCGCTGTTTGGCAGTAATCTCTTTGCCTTATGAAGGAAGTTGGAAGCGGAGCCCTCTTCCCTGCCACACACATAGCTCACTCTTCTCTTTGCCACCAATACGAGACCACAAGCCGGGTCATCCCCCTGAGGTGGGGGCAGCCCATGGGGGAGGAGGCACTCAGGCCAATGATCCTTAGGAAGAGCCCTTTATGATCCAAACGCACCCTCCTAGTGGCTCCAAGTTATCCTCTGGGGACAGAGCTTGGTGTGGAGGCGATGACAGAATGGTGACTTGAGGGCCACTTGCTTAACACGGCTGCCCTCAATGCAGAACCTTCCCCTTTTACTTGTCTGATGATTCCCCCATCTCTGCCCCTTCTTCCTCCTACACCCGAATGAGTCTGCTCCTGGGACGCGTTCTTTCTCCTCTGCCCCAGCTCCAACCTCACTGCTGTGCAAGCTGTTATCCTTTGTGGCCAGTGACCTCCTGGACATGTCTTCTCTCCACTTTGGGACCCTGTCAGATGCAAGTGGCCACTCCCAGCTGGCCCAGCCTCCCTGTTTCAGTAGCTGTCCCTACATTGTGGACCTCTCTCACCCAACCCCCCCCGCCCTTCGTGCTCCAGCTTCCTGTAGCCCGTGCTTCCTCTCACTCCCCCTATCATCACAGAGGTGTCCGCCTTTTCCCCCTTGCTAGCTCACTCCTCACTCCACTGCCAGGTTAATCTTCTGGAAACACTGTCTTCCCCAGATCAGAACCACCAAGGCCCCTTCACCGTCAGTCTTGGAATTAGTGGGTCTCTCCTGCCCTGCCATGTTTTTCCTCCTCAACCTCCACAAACTGTCCTCTCTGGCGTCTCCTCTGCATCTCTGTCTATGCACCCGGCCTGCCTAGAGCACCACCCCTCCACCTAAGCCATAGAGCGCAGCACACAGAAGCACAGGCTTTGAATCTGTCTCCACCACTTACTAGTTCTGTGACCTTGGGCAATTGACTAATCTCTCTGCCCCCTCGATTTCTCCGCCTGTAAAATGGGTCTATACCAGCTCTCAAGGTGGCTGCGGGGTTTCGGCAAGAGGATGGCTGTAAAAGAGAATGCTTCACACAAAGCCTGGCCAGGCCAAGTGCTCGATAAACAAGAGTCATTGTTGTTGTTACTCTGACCCTTCAAGTACGGGTACACATGCCTCCTCCATCACGAGGCCCTCCCTGCTCGCTACAGCCCCTTCCACCCTGACTCCGTGGCATCTCCAGGATGTATCATCCTGTCCGTTTCTCAGAGCTCTAATAACTGTGGGGTCTTAGGTAGGTCCCTTGCCTGTTGTGCATCAGGTCAGGGGAATAGTGCCCACCTCGGGGGTTGTGGTGAGGGTTAGTGAATGAATATATGCGCCTGGCACATGACTGAATATACATGAAGTGCTATAGAAATGTTAAGTAATATTAGTTTCACTGTGGTCCCGCAGCATCTCCTCTACTTACCCTTCCTGTTGTAGAATGGACTGTAAGCACCCTGAATCAGCGACCAGGACTCCTGCTTCTCTGTGGCCTCCTACTGCACTTGGTACCCAGCAGGGCATGATAGACCCCCCGAGCCTCACCTACAGGGCCTTCCCAGCTGGCCACCTGGCAGTAACTGGCAGTTCCAAGCCTCCTTTAATGCCAAGGTGCCAAAGTCAGGATGGGAATTGGGAGCCCCCAGACCTGCCTCTCATAGGGGCTGTGACCCCTAGCACCCCATGTCTTGTCCATGAACACCCTTCTCTTTCTCCCAGGCCTCTGCCCTCTCAGAGTCTCCCACAGGGGCTCAGGAGAGCCCCCCTCTTCTCCCTTCTTCCCGAGCCGCTGCCCCCCGACTTGGCGAGGGACCCCAGGGCAGAGTGCAGCTACAAGGAGCCAGAAGGCGGGATTAGACGCTGACATGGGCCGGAGGCCAGTGCCGGGTGGTTATTGCCAGTGCCATCGACCCACACAGCTCACTGTTTATCTGTCTTCCTGACACACCTAATTACCCAGGTTGCAGCTGCCAGAGCGTTTGCTCTTCCTAAATCACGGGCTCCCATCTCTCCTCACCCAGGCCTCCGGGCCTCTGCCTGTAGAGGGGCTGCCATTGATTTTGCCGTTCCCATTTATGATCTACAAGGCTCTGCATCGCTGTTGCACATTTTACCTTAATTAGTTTATTCTTCTGGGCGTCCCTGGTCAGCTCAGAAGCCAGGAGGTGGAACAGGGGAAGAAGCTAACAGCACATGGCGCCCTGACCCTTCTCCAGAGCCTGGGTGGACATCAACGCCCTAAGACAGCAGTTTGCTAAGAACGGTGCTAGGTCCACGGGATGTTAATAGATGAGCTGTGAAGAGGGGTTCCATGGCCAACTGTATTTGGGAAAGACTGTATTAAATGATTAAGCAGGGGCGCCTGGGTGGCTCAGTCTGTTAAGCATCTGACTTCAGCTCAGATCATGATCTCGCAGTCCATGAGTTCAAGCCCCACGTCAGGCTCTGTGCTGACAGCTCGGAGCCTGGAGCCTGCTTCGGGTTCTGTGTCTTCCTCTCTCTCTCTGCCTCTCCCCCGCTCACATTCTGTCTCTCTCTCTCTCTCTCTCTCTCTCTCAGAAATAAACATTTAAAAAAATTTTTAGATAAGATTAAGCAGGTAATTTATTGCAAGACTTTTTAAAAGTTTTAATAGACTGATGTCCATGGAGACGCTCGAGAGGGGGATGGAAGATGTGGTCTTTCCCAAACTCAGATGATCACAAAATCTTTTCTCCAGGCATCTCACAGAGACCAGGGTTCCATAAAGCACACTCTGGGAAATGTTTGTCTTGGGTGAGCGGGAGGAATGGGAGGTCATGAAGCCAACAGAGAGGGACAGAGTCATCCTGGTCCCATTTGTTCCTCTTGTCTCACTGAGGTAGGAACTCAACGGCGTGAGAAATTTCTGCCACTGAATGCACAGGTACCCATGGTGCTCTGTGAGCCCCGGCTGCCGGCAGCTGCCTTCTCACCCCGGCCCGCGCTTCACCAGAAGTTAACCAGGGTACTTCAGTGGGGACTAGACGAGCGGGAGGTTACCGCCTAAAGGGGCCCTGGTGTGACAGAGGACGGCAGGGCCGCTCACTGTTGGGGGAGGCTGAAGCCTGTGGGGCCCTCCGCAGAGGTGCCCTTAGCGTCAGGAAGCAATGACCAGGCTGCCGCCGCCTCGGGAGCAGCCGTGAGCATGGCAGGCCAGGCCCACAGTCCTCTACCGCAGTCCTGAAATCCAAACCATTCTGAAAGCCTCAGGTGTTTTGGTTTTTTTTTAAGTTTGTGGGAAAGTGAATTGATAGCAAAACCTGTCCTGGGCTGATGTGAGCTATTTATAGACTTTATTTATCCCACTTAGTGTGAATATTCATATATTTTACGGCAGAAATATTAATGTGTTTAATTATAGGGTGCTGCCCCATCCCTCTTGGGGGTGTTATGTAATAAATGGTGTGTGTGCTGTGTTACCTTTCTAAAATGTGAAAGAAAAAAATCTAAATTTCTAAATACATCTGGCTCCCAGGGATTGTGATGAGGTGCTGTGGGGCTGCTGTGAGCAATGCTGACCATGGCCCTGGGGCTTCAGTGCCTTTTTTTTTTTTTTTTTTATGTGGATTTATTTTAGAGAGAGAGACAAAGAGAGTGAGAGCAGGGGAGGGGCAGAGAGAGAGGGGGACAGAGGATCTGAAGCAGGCTCCAAGCTCTGTGCTGACAGCAGAGAGCCCGACCTGGGGCTCAGACCCACGAACCATGAGATCATGACCTCATGACCATGAGCCGAAGTTGGACACTTACCTGACTGAGCCACCCAGGCGCCCTTTCAGTGCCTTTCATCCTGTAACTCCCACTGCCACAATGTGGGGGAGGAGGCACAGGAAGGAGTCAACTCCCTTGACCCCCAGGTGAGGAAACCAAGGCTGGAGAGGATAAGGAACCAGCAAGGCCTGAGCGGAAATTGGCGTGGGCACAGGCTCAGGCCATCAGAGTCAGCACCTGTGCTCCCATCCAGAACCAACTCCTCAGATGCCCCCGTGGGCTTCCCTCCCAGGCCGCCATGGCTCTGTGCAGACCCCAGATGTGGCTCCTCAGCCAAGCCTCCACAGAACAGACACCTGCAGGCCTCCTGGATCTGCTTTCTGCTCCCCTCAGAAAGGGCCTTTCCCTCCCCCAGATGGGCCTCTGCCCCTCTAGGAGAGTCAGGCTCCAGTGCCAGCTCCCTGGTGTCTGGCGAGCATTTGAGGCCAACTCCAGACCCCACAGGCCACGCACCAGCCCCCGTGGGTCCCTGTGGTCTGAGGAGGTTCCCATGGGAGGCCACTCAGAGAGTAAAGCCTTTTGTTGTCTCCTGGGCAGAGCACCTGAGAGATCCTTTATATCCACCCGCACCTCACATGCTCACACTCCCACAGTCCTCTTCAGTCACTCGTTTCATGCACTGACTCTCGCCAGAGCCCTGCAGTGCAGAGCTAATGTCCCTGAAGAACCTTCAAGAGTGGCCCATCTGTAACATGGCAATGACCACTTGGGTCTAGACCACTTGGTCTCATAGCTACCGCCTTGAGGGGGCACTGTGCTATAAGCCTTTGGGGTACATCATCTCACGTATTCCGCACGGTAAACTTGGCACAGTTATTACTGCTGTCCCATTTCCAGGGAAACTGGAGCTCAGAGATGCTAAGCAACTTGCCTAAAGTCAACAGCCAGCCCCCAGTAGTAGAATCTGGGTAGAACAGAGACCAGGACTGGGGCTTGTGTACTCTAAACCCAGACGTCTTAACCGCTGCAGCATGCTGCTTCCTTCCGCCTACGCCCATGGCCTCTCCCTTGGGCCAGCCAGAGAGTCAAGTGCAGGGGCCTGTCCCCAGGTCCACTCTTCCCCAGGCTCATCTTCCTGACTTCTGCAGCTGCTCCTTGGGTGTGTTCCTATGCCAGTCCTTGCGAGCAGAACACGATCCCTCCTAAAATATGACTGCTCTGGGTCTCACAGGAGCAAGAAATAAACTAGGGGTGACAGCAGAGCGGAGAGCTTTGATCAAGTGGTCTTAGAAAAGCTTGAGCCTTCGGCCATCAGAAGTTCTGCTTCCCCAAAACCAGGCTGCTTAGCCATGAGTGTGCCTCAGGAGGCCACAGACCCCCTGCAGTTACATGTGGTATATCGTGTGGTGCATGTGTGTGCGACTCCCTGAGCTGAGGGTCCTCAGCCTCCATCCACTTCTCAAAGGGATAGAGACCACTGCTCCCTAGGGCCTCCCAGGGCTGCCCAAACCCTGCACACCACCTGGTTGCTGACGCTGCTGCCGTCCGGTTCCCCTGGGGGTGGGAAACAGATCTGTCAGAACCCCACTTCCAGCCCCTTCCTAGATCCGGACTTAGAGCTCCACCCACCAACCAGGATCATTTCTTCTCAGACCCAGATCAGGTCCTGCGATCCAGCAAAGAATGTAGGAGGCAGCTCCCGGGGAAAGAGAGATTCTGGGTTGAGTTTGGATGCTGAGATATCAGCAATCCCAGATCTCCTGGATGTTGCAGGAACATGGTGCAGAATGTGAAACCCAGCTGTTGAGAGTCATCTCGGACACACAGCAGTGGTAACATTTCTTCTGTAGTTCCTGAGGCCTGGGCTGGCTCTTTTCATAAGCCTCAGAGTCTCTTCTCTCAACTGAAAATACCTGAGTGCCCCCCAGACGGAGCCTCGCCTGCTTGAGTGAGTGCTGCGGGGTGCACTCACCTTGCCGCAGGTGACCCATCCACCTGTGGCCCCGACCACCTGTGGCAGGTGCCCCGAAACATACCTGCTCGCTGGCCCGCCATCCACCGGCGCTCCCTTCCTCTTCTCTCCAGGGGTGGCCACGTACACGGACAAGTTGTTCAAGTTCCGCAACAACCGGTGGGAAGACATCCTCAGTGACGAGGTCAACGTGGCCCGTGGTGTGGCCAGCCTCTTTGCCGGGCGCTCCGTGGCCTGCGTGGACAGGACGGTGAGTTCAGGGGTGCGTGGGGGGCCTGGGGAGAAAGGGGGGCACGCAGTGATGGGAGAGCCTGGAGGGGAGCCAACAGGCAGACGTCCCCCGACAGAGTGAGGCTGTCCGGGGCAGAGCCCAAAGCTTCACCAGCAGCTCCCACCGTGCCTTGCACATAGTAGATACTACATATCAACAAGACTTGCAGGGTGAGTTGCAGTCTACTTTCATATCCTTTCTCCCTGGAGGCCCTCCCGGCAGCCAATGAGGAAACGGGTCAGGAGCTGTCATCATCATGTCCGTCGGGCAGAGGAGGGAGCCAAGGCCCAGCTAGGGGCAGTGGCTTGCCTGAGGACCCAAAATAGATTGGCAGTGTGACTAGGATGTGAATCAGACTTCTCTAGCTCTAAACCTCGTGCTCATTCATTTTTTCAACCAGTATTTATTAAGTGCTTACTTTGTGCCAGGCATTGAGCCACAGAGCTCTCCCCGAAAATATTTGTGGAACAAATGAAGGCATGACAAAGAGGTTCATGGGTGGGTGAGTGGAGGGTGGCCCAAACGTCCAAGTACTCTAGTTAATCAAGAGCTCTGTCGCCGCGTTCGTGCCTGCTAGTCCACCGTACCGCAGGGGCCATCCCAAAGCAGGTGGGGAGGAAAGGCTGAGGGGGAGGGCAGGGGCAGATGCAGCCACCTGTCCTATGGGGTGGCCCAGCAGCCCCAGCCAGAGCAGGAGGCTTGCCGTGGAGGTGATTTATCCCTCCTGTCACCTGCTCCCCTCCTGCCCCCTCCTTGGCTTCCTAGACAGTCATCAGTAAATCAGGGACCCAGCTGCTGCCTAGCTCCATTCTGGGGGCAGGGGCAAGGGGCCTCGCTCATTTCAGGATTGAGATGGCACAAGGGGATTGGGGATTCAGTGTGAATCTTCACAGCAGGGGCCTCCAGGCCTTGGGAGAAGGCAGGTGCCAGGTATAAATATTTATTTCTTAACAAGCTGGCACTGGGAACAGAAGCCAAGCTGGGCTGTGAAGCCACATTTAGCCCTGACCTGAATCTTTGCCACCTGGACTCCTGCCTGGTGGGAGGGAATGAGGAGGCGGCAGCTCTGGGAGCGGCCCCCACCAAGAGTGAGAAGGGTCTGGGGGGTACCAGGCCCGGCCGCTGCTGGGAGCCTCTTCCCAGGCTCCTGCTTCCTGTCTTGCTCCTTCTGAACCAAGGCTTCCCACACGTGGCCAAGGTGGAAACCATCTCCGATCTGGTGACAGGGCCTGAAGGTTAATCACAAAGAGATGCGCTCTTGTCCTAACAAGGTCATCTGCACGCCCTCGCCTTTAACCACAGGACAGAGGCACCACGTGAAATGAAAAAAGAAAAAGAAAAAAAAAAAAACATGCTTTGGCACACAGCACTGTAGGCAGGCACTTAGCGGCTTGCTCAACCCCAGCCTCAGGGAACTAGAAAGAACCCCTACAGTCAGTCTGCCACCAGGAAGGGGGCTGCTTTCTGTGTCCAGCCACCACTGCTGCCTCAGCAATCCCTGGGGCCTGAGAACTGTGGAGAGGAGCAGTAAGGTGAGGTCATGGCCACTCTGGAAATTGAGAAGTAGGTACGAAACCTGGTTTTTGGAAACCCAAAAGCAATCGTAATAATGACAGCTAACCTTAATAAAGTACCAACATGCCAAGCCCTGTGCTCAGTGGTTTATATGCATCTTTCTCAATCTTCACAATAAGCTTATGAGGTACATGCTATCATTATCCCCATTTTACAGATATGGAAACTAAGGCTTCAGGCAATTAAGCAACTTGACCTTGGTCACATAGTAAATGGCAAGCAAAGCCGGGAATGGAGCCCTGCCTGCCTGAGAATGAATCAGACGCCATGGCTCCCCTGCTTCTGGGTGAACCCACAGCAGACACACATTTCTAACCACAGGTTCTGTTACAGTGTTCATCCTACTCCTTCCTCAGCCCCGCAGCCCCCACTGGGAGCCTTTTAATCTACCTGTTCCCAAAGTGTGGTCTCCAGACCAGCAGCACCAGCATTGTTAGAAATGCAGATTCTTAGGCCTGACCCCCACTCCACCCTCCAGACCGGCTGAGTCTGAACCCACGGTGGGTGGAGGGGAGCAGAAATCTGGGTTTGAACTAACCCTGCGGGTGACTCTGGTGCAGGCTGCAGTTTGAGAGCCATCTCGCAGGTAAATGTCTCAACCCTACCCCGTGCCCTTCCTGCCCTCTCCCCAGCAGCCCTCACTCCCTCTCGCCCCCAATCCTGGCACACTTGCCTGCCCTTTGTCTGCAGCTGCCTCATCATTCACCCACCTTTCTGGATCCAGCTGAAAGCCGGTCTCTTACAAGAAGCGTTCCCTGATCGATAATGATTATGCCTCATGTTTATATAGCATTTTTATCTCTCGGAGACCTTTCACATGTGTTGTCTCATTTCATCTTCTCAACAACCCTGCCAGGAAGCAGGGAGAATATGATTCCCCTTTAACACATGAGGAGACGTAGCCACAGGGGGCGAGGAACCTGCCCGAGGGCAAAAAGCAACTAGGGGCAGAGCCTGGATGAGGACCAAGCTAACACCCCTAGACCATGGCTCTCCGGGAGTGGTTCCTGGGCCAACAGCATCACCTTCACCCGGGAACTTGTTAGAAATGCAAACTCAGGGCCCACTCCGGAGCTCCCGAATCAGAAACTCAAGGGATGAAAGCCAGCATCTGTGTTTTAACAAACCCTGCAGGCAATTCTGATGTAGGCTGAGGGTGAGCCCACTGCCCTGCTGGGAGTCTCTTTCCAGGCTCATCTCTGAGAATCACCTCACTGTCCCAGAGCGATTGTAGTCAAGGTCACATGTGAGTCTCTGCAGCCTTCTATAGCCATAACACATCTGTGTTTGTCAAGTTTTATCAGCCCAATACATTGAAGAAAGGAACTGGCTATAACGGAAGTTTATCAACATCCTAATTTCTAGCCGAGTGCCTTTCAGTTCATTTGGGCTTAAATTGCCCATTTGTTGACAGGACTGCTAACAGCCGGGAGGGTCAGGCATGGGCACGGGGAGGGCGCACTCTCCCCTTCGGGCCCGTTCGTTCAGCCTTCATCCTGTCATTTCACACACATGTACCCCGCTTCTGGGATGGGCAAAAGCCTTTCAGGGTCCTCCCCCAGTCACGAAGCTGTGTTGCAAAGCGGTGCATCTCAGACTTCAGTTTTGCACAGGGATCACGTGGGGGCTTGTGAAAATGCAGCTTCAGCAGGCCTGGCGGAGGGGAGGGGTCACCGAGAGTCTTTATTTCCAACCTGCTCCCAGATGACACCGATGCTGCCAGGCCAGGGACCACGGAGGAGCGAGATTCGTGAAGCACAGAGTCCCAGGTGGCAGGATGGGGGCTCAGAGAACCAAAAAAGAAGGGGCATAAATATCTTTAGAGAACATCTTTTCCACCTTCTCCAGCTTTGGCCCCTGACACACCCTACCTTGCCTTTCATATTCCAGCAACACTGAACCAACTACTTGTGGTTCGCCTACATACATCATTCTCTATCACCTCTGCCTGGAAGGCTCTTTCCTCTACACTTCACCTGGCTGAGACTCCTCTTAGAAAACCTTTTCTGAGATGTTCAACGTCGCTCCTTATCAGGGAAATACAAATCAAAACCACACTCAGATATCACCTCACGCCAGTCAGAGTGGCCAAAATGAAGAAATCAGGAGACTATAGATGCTGGAGAGGATGTGGAGAAACAGGACCCCTCTTGCACTGTTGGTGGGAATGCAAATTGGTGCAGCCGCTCTGGAAAGCAGTGTGGAGGTTCCTCAGAAAATTAAAAATAGACCTACCCTATGACCCAGCAATAGCACTGCTAGGAATTTATCCAT